>NC_072471.1:67593-95093 GCF_027596085.1 Anoplopoma fimbria | reverse complement strand
TAACAATAGACTAATGAACTGGGTTCAAGGTCTGAAATACTCCAGTATTACTTTACTATTAATATTTATATTAATAACAATGGACTAATGAACTGGGTTCAAGGTCTGAAATACTCCAGTATTACTTTACTATTAATATTTATATTAATAACAATGGACTAATGAACTGGGTTCAAGGTCTGAAATACTCCAGTATTACTTTATCACTATTAATATTTATATTAATAACAATGGACTAATGAACTGGGTTCAAGGTCTGAAATACTCCAGTATTACTTTACTATTAATATTTATATTAATAACAATGGACTAATGAACTGGGTTCAAGGTCTGAAATACTCCAGTATTACTTTACTATTAATATTTATATTAATAACAATGGACTAATGAACTGGGTTCAAGGTCTGAAATACTCCAGTATTACTTTTACTATTAATATTTATATTAATAACAATGGACTAATGAACTGGGTTCAAGGTCTGAAATACTCCAGTATTACTTTATCACTATTAATATTTATATTAATAACAATGGACTAATGAACTGGGTTCAAGGTCTGAAATACTCCAGTATTACTTTATCACTATTAATATTTATATTAATAACAATGGACTAATGAACTGGGTTCAAGGTCTGAAATACTCCAGTATTACTTTACTATTAATATTTATATTAATAACAATGGACTAATGAACTGGGTTCAAGGTCTGAAATACTCCAGTATTACTTTACTATTAATATTTATATTAATAACAATGGACTAATGAACTGGGTTCAAGGTCTGAAATACTCCAGTATTACTTTACTATTAATATTTATATTAATAACAATGGACTAATGAACTGGGTTCAAGGTCTGAAATACTCCAGTATTACTTTATCACTATTAATATTTATATTAATAACAATGGACTAATGAACTGGGTTCAAGGTCTGAAATACTCCAGTATTACTTTTACTATTAATATTTATATTAATAACAATGGACTAATGAACTGGGTTCAAGGTCTGAAATACTCTTTACTATTAATATTTATATTAATAACAATGGACTAATGAAGTATCCAGTATTGCTTTATCACTATTAATATTTATATTAATAACAATGGACTAATGAACTGGGTTCAAGGTCTGAAATACTCCAGTATTACTTTACTATTAATATTTATATTAATAACAATGGACTAATGAACTGGGTTCAAGGTCTGAAATACTCCAGTATTACTTTTGTATTAATAAATAAATAATAAAATATATTAATAATAATGGACGTGTTAATAATAATGGACGTGTTCAAGGTATGAAGGACGGTTCAATAGTCCGTTATTAATATTAATATAGAAACATGACAGTAAATATACATCATCACTTTAATGTCTGCTCTGAAATACTGCAGTATTAGTTCATTATTATTAATATAAATATCAATATAGTAACATGACCTCACTTTATGTTGGTCTGCACTTCTACAAATGTATCAAAGGAAATCTACTTTTTTAAATAAATCATTTTATTGTTTAGTTATTTATTCTGAAGGTTTGTTCTTCAGTGTGAGTTTCCTAAAACATGGAACGAGCTGATTGGCTCACAGAACTTTACTCCTGATGATGTCACTTCCTCCTTCACTGGTAACCGTTTCTGCTTTTATTTCTCATTTCTCTGTTGTTGACAGAAGAGCAGTTTGACTTTGAGCTCTAAAACATTTTCTATTTGTTTGTTTGTTTGTTTACAGAGATGTAGCACAACAACAGACTCAGATTAAAGCAGCTGTTTGTTTGTTTGTTTGTTTACAGAGACGTAGCACAACAACAGACTCAGATTAAAGCAGCTGTTTGTTTGTTTACAGAGACGTAGCACAACAACAGACTCAGATTAAAGCAGCTGTTTGTTTGTTTGTTTGTTTGTTTACAGAGACGTAGCACAACAACAGACTCAGATTAAAGCAGCTGTTTGTTTGTTTGTTTGTTTGTTTACAGAGACGTAGCACAACAACAGACTCAGATTAAAGCAGCTGTTTGTTTGTTTACAGAGACGTAGCACAACAACAGACTCAGATTAAAGCAGCTGTTTGTTTGTTTACAGAGACGTAGCACAACAACAGACTCAGATTAAAGCAGCTGTTTGTTTGTTTACAGAGACGTAGCACAACAACAGACTCAGATTAAAGCAGCTGTTTGTTTGTTTGTTTGTTCGTGTCCACCTGTTCTTTTAAATGTGCTGGCTGTATGTGAGCCCTGCTCTGTGTCTTGCAGGCGTGGGCTCTGGAGACGGGTAAATACCAGGAAGGCGTGGACGAACCCGAGCCGGCCAAGTGGAAAGCAAACCTCCGCTGCGCTCTGAACAAAAGCAGAGAGTTCCAGCTGAAATACGACGGAACCAAAGAAACTCCAGTCCAACCGTACAAAATCTACGAAGTCTGTGAGCAGAGCGGGACCACAGGTGAGGAGTCCGTCTTCATCGTCATCATCAGACTCTATGAGGTCATCAGGTTCTACATCATAAACACCTGATGGTGCTGATGATGAAGACCTGAACTGCTCAGGTGTTTGATTGGCTGATCCCAGGTCAGAAGACCGGCGGTTCGATCCCCGTCTCGTCTGCATGTGGAACCTCAGACAAAGAAACGATGAAACACTGTTTGATCCAAAAACATCTTGTTTTCTAAAGAAGGAATTATTAATATTCAAACCAAGCAGCTGTTTGGTGTCGGTGTGTTTTATGGTAGAATGTTTTTTATCTTCATCTCATTGATCTGTTTCCTTCCTCAGATGCAGCTGATGATGAAGACGAGGAGGTGAGGAAGACAACATGTGAAACATACAAACACTCTCACTTTTATCAGCTGACTGACGACTACGATGTGTTTTGTTCTCAGATGCCCAATCTGATGGACCTCACAATCAGTAAGTACCACGTGGAGTTCAGTGTCTCCATGGAAACCAAATGGTTCTTCTGGTTCTTCACTTCAGGTCCGTCATTGAATTCACTGCAGAGACTGACTCCAGACCAGCACTAAATCAATTATGGAAGCACCTTTGCAGGTTCTGATGTAGCGAATGTTTAACTCACATGATTGATCAGCTGTTTCTGATGTCGGATATTTATTTATTCTGTCATTGTCTCCGGAACCATGAGACAATACGAGCTGAGGGACAGAACAATGGAAGAACAATGGAATAACAATGGAAACTTATTCCTGAAGACTTCTCTCCAAGTTTCTCTGGTGGACGGTTTCCAGATCCTCCTCTTCTTCCTCCTCCTCCTCTCATCATCCTCTGCTGTCATGTGATCAGGAGGAGCAGCAGGAAGAACATGACGTCATTAAAGAGTTCATCCTGAAAATCATACTAGAAAACTGGATGTAAATATTTAGTTTATTAATGTGAAGAAGATCTCTCAGATCAGTGAAGTCACATGTTTCTGTTTTTATGAGCAGTGGATGGAGACGCACCTGATGATGATGTAATGTGATGATGTCATGTCTCCTCAGACCCCAGGATCAGTGACCCCCCCTCCTTCGGCTCCTTCCCGGCACACTCAGAGGCAGCGTTTGAACATATGATCCCCATGACCTCTGACCTCCGGGCTCAGGGGAGCTTCGTCCATCCTGCAGGACTCTCCAACGGACTCCAGGACCGGGACTCCCTGCCCCCCCCGGCAGTGTCTACTCCCCCCGGGGCGACACTGATGGAGGCTAGCAGCATGGGGGACGTCCAGAACCACCAACCCTGCAAGTACGACCTGCTGAGCAGCGTCCCACGTGAGTAGAACCTCTGACCTCTGACTTACGAGATGTTTTCTGATGCGATGGTGAGATGCTGAGAAGTCAATCTCTGCTTCTGGCCCGCTCGCTGGTTCTGGTTCTCTTGACCTTTGACACCATGTGGGGTTTGGTTCTTGTTGAGACTGTTTAGTAGAAACAACATTGTAGGTTTAGGCTAGCTTAGCACAAAGACCCCCTACCCTGACTCCAGGGTTAGGGGGTCTTTAGGTAAGTGGACTGATGGAGAAGCAGGATGTGTCTCAGGTGGTTTGATTCCCGGTTCTTGGACCCGGAGCTCTTGAACACTGAAACGCAGAAAGTCCTGATCTCAAGTGGACAAGAACAGTTTGACCTTTATTCACGAAACACGAAACTCTGGAGCTCCACTTCCTCTAATCTAGAGGATTAAAAGAGGATAAGGTCTGTTGTGTCACCTGGAGGATACACCCACCTGTTCTCACAGTGAAGAAGGTTCCGTGGTTCTGTGGTTGAACCCTGAACATCACAATAATAAATGTGTGTTGCTGTAGTAACAGATGTACTCTGTGCTGCCGTAGTAACAGGTATAATAACTGTGTGTTGCCGTAGTAACAGATATAATAACTGTGTGTTGCCGTAGTAACAGGTATAATAACTGTGTGTTGCCGTAGTAACGGATCTGGACCTACGGTTCCAGTATCGGGGCCGGACGGCGGGCTCTCTGACCGTCAGTAACCCTCAAGGCTGCCGGCTTTACTACGGACACCTGGAGCCGACCCCGGAGCAGGTGGACCTGTTTGGACCAGTCACCCTGCAGCAGGTCCTGTTCCCTGGGACGTCTGAGGTTCAGAACCAGAAGCAGAGGTTCTACACCGAGGCCCTGCTGGACGTCATGGACCGCGGGCTGATCCTGGAAATCTGGGAGCAAGACATCTACGCTGTCCGCCTCTGTCAGTGCAAAGTCTTCTGGTCCGGACCCGGCATGCCGGAGCTCGGTCCACCGAACCCCCTGGAGCGGGAAAAGAAGGTCAAGGTGTTCAGCCTCAATGACTTCCTGCAAGGTAATAAAGTACTGAGGTGTTGGAGAACTCGGTCCCAACACATTTCTATTTACACCATCGTGTTCCTGTCCGCAGGGCTGATCCTGTTCCAGAGAGGGGAAACCCAGAACCCTCCACCCTTCGAGATCTACTTCTGTTTCGGGGAGGACTGGCCCGACAAGAAACCCAAAGAGAAGAAACTCATCATCGTCCAGGTCTGTTCATCCACCCGAGCTCTTCCTGATCTTCTCTCATCGTTTATCGTCTTCACTCTGCTGGAGGACTGTTAACGCCTCAAAGGGTCTCTGCTGTGACGGTTCGCATATTTAATGAGAGAACAAGGACACATTTCTATGAAAACAGTTCAAATGACATAATCAGTCATTAGGATATTTAAGACCCTTTCTGAAGTTTGAGGAATTCCTGTGCACCTTTTCTTCAGGACCCGAAGCCGTCTGACCGTTTCAGTTTGTGGTTCAGGTTGTCCAGTTTTAATCTGGTTCTGTTTCTGGTTTTAAACCTGGTTCTGATTGTCCTCAGGTTGTTCCCGTAGTGGCGCGGATCCTGACAGAGATGTTCTCTGGAGAACTCAGCTGGTCCACCGACAGCATCCGTCTGCAGATCTCAAACCCTGACGTGAAGGACCAGACGGTCGAGCAGTTCAAGGAGCTGCAGAGGCTCCTGCAGAGCCAACACATCCAGGGGCCCTGGACCCCCGACGTCCCCTGATCCACAGATCTAGGGGCCCCTAGACCCCCGACGTCCCCTGATCCACACATCCAGGGGCCCTGGACCAGTGACGTCCCCTGATCCAGGGGCCCTGGGCCCCCGACGTCCCATGAGTAATGACAATTACTCTGAACATTTTCCAGAAAAAAATCGGTTTTAAACTTTTCACTTAAGTTAGAAAACTAGTTGATCTCAGGTCAGATTTAATGGAAGTGAATTTCATCAGAAACGTGTTGAAGGACTGAAGTCTGTCTCATATCTGAACTCATCTACACTGATGTGATCAGCTGTAGACGAAACAAAGTATTATAAAGGTATTGTTAAATCTTAAAAACTCAGATCTCCTTTAACCTGCGACATGTTCAAAGACCATAAAGTTTACTGACTTATTGTAAGTCGTCTTGCATAAAAGCGTCTGCTAAATGACTGTAATGTTATGTAAATGTAATTAAGTGTACTCTGGATTTCAATAAAAACTACTGCAGTATTCTTTCATACATCCGCTGTCCTTTTTACTTACCGAGGAATGCATTGTACTATGTAATACCCAGTACTACTCTAAGACCCAGTACTACTCTGTAATATCCAGTACTACTCTGTAATACCCAGTACTACTCTGTAATACCCAGTACTACTCTGTAATACCCAGTACTACTCTGTAATACCCAGTACTACTCTGTAATATCCAGTACTACTCTGTAAGACCCAGTACTACTCTGTAATACCCAATACTACACTTTAATACCCAGTACTACAGTGTACACTGTGTTTAACTGTAATACACAGTATTGCACAGTAATACATAGTACACTGTAGTGAAGGGTATTACCCTGTATTACACAGTCAAACACTATCCTACAGTAATACACACTATCCTACAGTAATACACTGTAGTACACAGTAATACACAGTAAACACAGTATTACACTGTAATACACTGTAGTACACGGTAAACACTGTAGTACACAGTAAACACTGTAGTACACTGTAGACACTAGTACACTGTAAACACTGTAGTACAAAGTAAACAATGTAGTACACTGTAGACACTAGTACACTGTAAACACTGTAGTACACTGTAGTACACTGTAGTACAAGGTAAACACTGTAGTACACTGTAGTACACAGTAAACACTGTAGTACACAGTAAACACTGTAGTACACAGTAAACACTGTAGTACACTGTAGACACTAGTACACTGTAGACACTAGTACACTGTAAACACTGTAGACACTAGTACACTGTAGACACTAGTACACTGTAGACACTAGTACACTGTAAACACTGTAGACACTAGTACACAAATCTGCGAAGGACAGATTTAAATCACAACGTTGATCTCTGGACTGTAGCGTTTAATCAATTAGTCAATAAATTAGTCCCTCAATTAGTCAATTTGTAATTTATTTCGATCAAATGAATCGATTGAGATGAAAATAATAAAACGCTGCTCTAAAAGACGCATTAAAACGAGGTCGACAGGTTAGTACTCATATTCGCATATTTATACGTGTATACAAGTATATACTTGATAAGTATTTATACATAAAACATGACTATAACCTTAAATGAGCTCTCTAGCGCCACCTTCCTCTGCTGGAAGAGGTTTCATATTTCATTCATTTTAAACTTTTACCAGAACAGATGGAACAACAAACAGAAACCAGTTTGACCAGAACTCCCAGCAGCAGGTGTCTCCACCAGGCCAGTGTGACCACAAAGGATGGCGCCGTATGATGACATCACAGCGACATCACAGAGGAATCAGACGGTGTCGGATTAGAAGCTGCCCTTTGTGTTTCTTCACTGGCCTAAAACAACTGTTCATTAATCATTATTCACGTGTCCGGGATCAATGAGCTTCAGAGCCGGGTCCATTACAAGATTATGTTTCCTACATTTCAAAATAAAAGGTTATGATATGTGAATGATGAAGAGCAGCATCTTCTTCGCCACTGTGACGAGTCTCCAAGTCTCCGAGACGACTCCTCTTACTGGGTTTCTCACAGAAACCAGCAGCTCCACCCGTTCAGAGGCTCCTCCCTCAAACACTTACCTGGACGGTCACACACAGGTGAGGTGTGTGCTTCAGGTGTGATAAACTTTAAACACAGAGACACGCTGGACCAGACGAGTAAAACACTAAAGCAGACGGATTTGTTGTTTCAGTTGTTTTTTGTTTATTGTTTACAACAAGGCTACATCACCGATGATGTCATGGTGTCAGTCTCTCCGTCTCATTACCCAGAGTTCACTCTGTCTCACTTTGTGGAAAAACAACTAAAAGTCAACCAAAGTTAAAAAGGTCAAAGGTGACGCCAAATCCTCCAGCATTAAGCCTCTACAGGCAGCCACTCAGCCAAGAGCATCATGGGAAATTTTTTGGCTCTTTGTATGGCACGGACAAAAAACATCACGACCAAAGTCCCAAAAATAAATCTTCTCTTAAAAACCGTTGGCCAGGTGCGTCGCTTAGTGAACTCCTCCTAGTCCTGACCCCGCCCACCTGCTGGATCCAACCCCACCCACCTGAAACCCGCTGGACCCGACCCCGCCCACCTGACACCTGCTGCAGGTGTGGTCAGGTGAGGTCGGGGGTCGGGGTGGAGAACTCACTCTGTCAGTCCTTCAGAGTTATTTGTCCTGTTTCACATTCAAAGTCCTTCCTCCATCTCCTCCATCATCTCCTCCACCTCCATCTTCATCTCGTCCCTTTGGATCCTTGTCTGCAGTCGCAGCTTTTTGCCGTCACCTCTGAATGTTGGTCAACAAAAGATTTAACCTGAAAAAGAGACAAGACAACAGCTGCTTAACATCTGTATCATTGGTTTTACATTTCACACTGAAGGAAGGGAATGGTTGCCTGGTGTTACCTGGTGTTACCTGGTGTGGTGTGAATGTTACCTGGTGTTACCTGGTGTTACCTGGTGTTACCTGGTGTGGTGTGAATGGTTACCTGGTGTTACCTGGTGTTACCTGGTGTGGTGTGAATGGTTACCTGGTGTTACCTGGTGTTACCTGGTGTTACCTGGTGTTACCTGGTGTGAATGGTTACCTGGTGTTACCTGGTGTTACCTGGTGTGAATGGTTACCTGGTGTTACCTGGTGTGGTGTGAAGGTTGCAGCTATCGGAACAGTCTGGTGAACTCTCTGATGGCCCAACACACCTGTTTACACTCCTCAGCACTGAGGGGAGGAAGCATAGATAGAAACACAAACCAGGGCTTGATATTAAGACTTCTGTTGGGATTTAAACTCTTTGTTTGGGTTAGTGGAACGCTAAACACAATTCCTCAGAGGATTTGTCTGAACTTGTTAGGAGAGCTCCAGTTTTTCTGCCTTCCACCTTTGGATCAACAAGTCTCAACAGACACAGATGACTAACTATCACACACTAGCAGAGCGATGGATACAGATGTCTGGAGGGTCAACTGGCTAGATTAGTTTGTTCTGTAAGCGTCTCTTCTGGCTGAGACAAAGCAGCCTGGAGGACAGAAGACAGAGGACAGAGGATAGTAGGACAGATGGCATGAGGACAAAGGACAGAAAACATGAGGACAGAAGACATGAGGACAGAAGAGAGGAGGACACAAGGACAGAAGACATGAAGAAAGAAGACACGAGGACAGAGGATAGTAGGACAGATGGTATGAGGACAGAGGACAGAAAACATGAGGACAGAAGACATGAGGACACAAGGACAGAAGACATGAAGAAAGAAGACACGAGGACAGAGGATAGTAGGACAGATGGCATGAGGACAGAGGACAGAAAACATGAGGACAGAAAACAGAGGACAGAGGATAGTAGGACAGATGGCATGAGGACAGAAAACATGAGGACAGAAGACATGAGGAAAGAAGACATGAGGACAGAGGACACAAGACAGAGGACAGAAGACACGAGGACAGAAGACATGACAGAAGACATGAAGAAAGAAGACATGAGGACAGAGGACACAAGACAGAGGACACAAGGACAGAAGACACGAGGACAGAAGACATGAGGACAAAGGACATGAGGACAGAGGTACAGGAGGACATGAGGACACAAGGACAGAGGACACGAGGACAGAAGACATGAGTACAGAGGACAATAGGACATGAGGACTCGAGGACAGAGGATAGTAGGACAGAGGACACAAGGACAGAAGACATGAGGGAGGAGGACAGAAGAGGACAGAAGACAAGTATGGAGTAATGAAAAAGAACCAACAACAGTATGGATAAATGCCTAACCATAATCATGCAGCTTATGTTGCTGGTGTCTCACCTGGTGACCTGTTTGTGGAAATCAGTCAGCTGTTTGTGAGTGACAGTCACAGCTCCTCCTGACGTCTCCTTTGGTAAACCTTTCAGAGCACTTTCTAACCAGCGACAAAACGTCTGCAACAGAGGACAGAGTTGATTCGTACCTGAGGAACCAGTTCTGACACAACTGACTCCCTGCCACTCTTTATACTCACAGGTCTGTCAAACACCATGACCTCCCACAGCACCTCGGCCACGTCCGGCAGCGTGTACGGCGGCAGACAGAAACAACATGAGTGCATCAGCTGACTGATGAGCTGCTGACCGTGCTGCTCCATGGCCTGACCAATCAGCTGCTTCCTCACCTCAAAGTCCTCTTCATGCTGCAGAGAGAGGACAGACATAATGAACACGTTCCTGCTTAAGAGAGGTCTATAGTCAGGGCTGGTTCAGGTCTATAGTCAGGGCTGGTTCAGGTCTATAGTCAGGGCTGGTTCAGGTGTATAGTTAGGGCTGGTTCAGGTCTATAGTTAGGACTGGTTCAGGTCTATAGTCAGGACTGGTTCAGGTCTATAGTTAGGGCTGGTTCAGGTCTATATAGTTCAGGTCTATAGTCAGGGCTGGTTCAGGTGTATAGTTAGGACTGGTTCAGGTGTATAGTTAGGGCTGGTTCAGGTCTATAGTTAGGACTGGTTAGGTCAGGGCTGGTTCAGGTCTATAGTTAGGACTGGTTCAGGTCTATAGTCAGGACTGGTTCAGGTCTATAGTCAGGGCTGGTTCAGGTCTATAGTTAGGACTGGTTCAGGTTTATAGTTAGGGCTGGTTCAGGTCTATAGTTAGGACTGGTTCAGGTCTATAGTCAGGACTGGTTCAGGTCTATAGTTAGGACTGGTTCAGGTCTATAGTTAGGACTGGTTCAGGTGTATAGTTAGGGCTGGTTCAGGTCTATAGTTAGGACTGGTTCAGGTGTATAGTTAGGGCTGGTTCAGGTCTATAGTTAGGACTGGTTCAGGTCTATAGTTAGGACTGGTTCAGGTGTATAGTTAGGACTGGTTCAGGTCTATAGTTAGGGCTGGTTCAGGTCTATAGTCAGGACTGGTTCAGGTCTATAGTTAGGGCTGGTTCAGGTCTATAGTTAGGACTGGTTCAGGTCTATAGTCAGGACTGGTTCAGGTCTATAGTCAGGACTGGTCAGGTCTATAGTTAGGACTGGTTCAGTTAGGGCTGGTTCAGGTCTATAGTTAGGACTGGTTCAGGTGTATAGTTAGGGCTGGTTCAGGTCTATAGTTAGGACTGGTTCAGGTCTATAGTTAGGACTGGTTCAGGTCTATAGTTAGGACTGGTTCAGGTCTATAGTTAGGACTGGTTCAGGTCTATAGTTAGGGCTGGTTCAGGTCTATAGTTAGGACTGGTTCAGGTTTCAGAGAGGACAGACATAATCATGTTTGTGGTGTAAAAGGACTTAAAGTATTTATTTTGTCTTTTGTAGTCATTGTAGTTTTAAAGCTGTTTGAATCTTTTTAGACTCACGTCGTTGGAGACTCCGGTGTGGATGAGGTCTCGGACAAACTTCATGACGCTGCAGTTGGCGTCTCGGTGGTCCAATGAGGTGGCAGCAATTGCGCACTGGATGATGTGAACGATGATGCTGCTGCTGAGTAAAGTGACAGGACTCCTTTGGACAAACCTGAAAAGGTAGATGTATCAGGTAGATGTATCAGGTAGATGTACTGACACATGAACAGATAGATGTACAGGTGGATGTACAGGTGAGGTACTGGCACATGAACAGATAGATGTTCATATGCCTGTTCAGGTAGATGTACAGGCAGATGTACAGGCAGATGTTTAGGTTTATGTACCGGTACAGGAAGTTCCTGAATCAAACCTCAGAAGATAAATGTGTTCAGGTGAACAAGCAGACTCACCTGGTGGCCAGTCTGAACAGGTCGTCCACGGTGTCAGGATGATTCCTCAGACCATTCTGCTGCTCCAACAGCTGGAAAGTCGGCATACACAGAGCCTGGAGGAAGGGGGAGGTCATCATGACAAAGTAGGTCAGTTTTTATCAATGACTACTAGACTGTGGCGGCCTGCCAAAGTCTATTTAGTCCCGCCTCATAATTCCATTTCTACAGGTGTGTTGGTGGGTTTACCTGTTCGACAGGTGTGTCTACCTGTTCGACAGGTGTGTCTACCTGTTCGACAGGTGTGTCTACCTGTTCGACAGGTGTGTCTACCTGTTCGACAGGTGTGTCTACAGATGTGTTGGTGTGTCTACAGGTGGGTGTTTACCTGTAACATGTCGAGCAGTCCCTGCCTGCAACCCTCCTCCATGCCATACTCGTCCACCAGAATGCTGCCCAGGTACAGGAAGCAGGAGTGTGGATACACCTGATACACACTCACCATCTGATGATCACAAACAGCCATTCAGAAGAATTAAAGAATGTTAAGACTAACACATGCTTAAACTAACACATGGACAGGTGTGTTAGAACACAGGGACAGGTGTGTTAGAACTAACACATGGACAGGTGTGTTAGAACTAACACATGGACAGGTGTGTTAGAACTAACACATGGACAGGTGTGTTAGAACTAACACATGGACAGGTGTGTTAGAACACATGGACAGGTGTGTTAGAACTAACACTTGGACAGGTGTGTTAGAACACATGGACAGGTGTGTTAGAACTAACACTTGGACAGGTGTGTTAAAGGAATTTGAACACAGAGTGTTTTATATATATACGACTTTGGCGTAAATGCCTGTGTTTGGGAACGGTATGTGTTTTGGTACTGAACGGTTGGGTACAGGACGTTCGGTTTTCGGAGATGATCGAGCTTAATGGACAAAGATTTGTGCCAAACTGTATGCCGACATTGTTCAACTGCAGTCAGATATATCTATGGATAGACTTTGAATAATTCATTTATGCACACAAATGTGTAGATTGGCGTATCTTCACAAAAACAGCCCGGAGTCCTTCTCTTCACGGCGTTCAGGAAGCCTCTCAATGGACATTCAGACCGAGGTAAAGCAGGTACTGCTAGAGTATCACTTTTTATTGATTGAAGTAAGAATTATGGCCAAAAGAGAGAGAAAATTTCCCTTCAAGAATTCAAGGCAACACGCTGTAAGTAATTGATAAACAAATAGCCATTTTTGGGTGAAAGAAGTATTTCTTTAAGACAGACACATGAACAGGTAAATAAAATACTGTAAATATTTTATTTTTCCTTCTGGTTTGGATTTATCGCCGGAACTAACAGATGCACTGTGACTGATCAATAAGACATTAATATCACTGATCAGAAAAATAAAGAGGTCCAGGTGTGTCTCACCTGAGTGACGAGTGGCTGCAGCAGGGAGGCGGAGCCTTTCCCTACACATCGTACAGCGAACCTGAGACAGCGACAGCATCGCTCCACAATCCTGTTATCAGCCTGATGAGTGTTCAGAGTGTCCGACAGCACCGGCCAGATCTAGAAGTGAGTCACATGACACAGGTGAGACTTAGAAAACAAACCCTGCAGGTAAGATGTTGAATGAATCCTTATATGATTTACAGATGAGTCATATGACCAGTCACATGACACAGGTAAAACGTATAAATTACATATGAACCGCTCTACAGAGAGGTCACATGATTATCATGACGTTATTCATGAATAAAATACTTTGTGTAAATATTCAAATGAGTCTCCCAGGAAGAGGTCAGGTTAACAGAGGTAAGTTTAGGTGAGCTCAGGTGTTTTACCTCCTGAATGACTTTCTGACAGGGGTGAGTCTGTCCGTTCTCTACAATGGGGTTTGTGTGTCTGTAGGAAAAACAAACAAATTGTATGAACCTATTCATAGTCTGCTGCTTCGTAAATTTAAATAAAGTTTGAAATTTGTATACAGGTAAACTCACCTGAAGATAACAGCCAGTCTGTCAAGCCAGACGGTGGGATCAGCTGATTTACCATTTGTGGATTCCTCGGCCAAAAGCTGAAAGAAAAAAAAATTCACTTTGGTAGAAGTTTGAATATTGGTGCTATTATTCAGAGTGAGTGGGTTAGACAGGTGACTGACCTTTTTTAGAGCAATGACCTGAACAGCACAGAGATCACTGAGACATTCTGCAATCTTCTCCAGAGGAAGACGGGCCAGGACCAGAGCTGTACCTGTACAGGTAAATAAACTAAATGTAACATCAATGTAATAGACCTGAGGACCAGAGCTGTACAGGTAAATAAACTAAATGTAACATCAATGTAATAGACCTGAGGACCAGAGCTGTACCTGTACAGGTAAATAAACTAAATGTAACATCAATGTAATAGACCTGAGGACCAGAGCTGTACAGGTAAATAAACTAAATGTAACATCAATGTAATAGACCTGAGGACCAGAGCTGTACCTGTACAGGTAAATAAACAAATAACTGCTGTTTTCCCATCAGGTGCATACAAGCAGCAGCTCCAACCGAGGCATCAGCACCACCTGGGCTTCAGGTATTAGTTTGATCAGGTCGGCTGCCAATGCAGTACAGGTGAGTATGTATACTAATTAGCCAGCCGGGTGGTGTTAGTGTCAAGTAAATAAGGACTGCTGCCCTACATGTGTTTTGACCTGACAATGTCAGTACAGGTGTGTTACAGGTGTACTAATTTACCTTTAAGCAGTCCTACAGCGGCCTCAGTCGACAGGACAAAGGAGTCAAGGGCCCGAGCGATGTCCAGCAGACCCTGGAAGTGTTGAGCCATGTGATCTCTGCACACTGAACAGATGTTGTGGATCGCCTTTGCTGCTGCCGACGCCAGAGATTTCTCTCTGAGTCCTTTCATCAGGTAGTTTAACACGGGGTCTGGCAGGAAGAGGAAATACAGAGTCAAAATAAAAGTTCCACCTCCCAGAGTCAGGACAATACAGACAAGTCTTACATCACATCAGTCCAGTTTCCCCTCACTGGTTACCAGTATCATGTCAGTCCAGTTTCTCCTCACTGGTTACCAGTATCATGTCAGTCCAGTTTCTCCTCACTGGTTACCAGTATCACTTCAGTCCAGTTTCCCCTCACTGGTTACCAGTATCATGTCAGTCCAGTTTCTCCTCACTGGTTACCAGTATCATGTCAGTCCAGTTTCTCCTCACTGGTTACCAGTATCATGTCAGTCCAGTTTCTCCTCACTGATTACCAGTATCATGTCAGTCCAGTTTCTCCTCACTGGTTACCAGTATCACATCAGTCCAGTTTCCCCTCACTGGTTACCAGTATCATGTAGGGGTCGCTTTAGTTTGAAATCATGAACTCATACCGAGGAATCTTGGGTTTCTGTCCACAACCTCGCTCATCTCCCCGACCAGCTCGATGCTCGTATAGCGAACCGCCATATGGACGGTTTCAGGAAGTAAAACCACCTGCTGCAACACCTCCGAGAGCGTCGGGTTGTTCTCTCTGAAAGAAGAACACAAATGTAGTCAGTTTGACTTCAAATGTTAATGAAAAGTATTCTTGACAGAGAAGCAACAGATTCTGAATAACTTTAAGGAAAAAGAACAACACGCCAGGATGGTAAGGGTTAAAGATTGATATCCCTAACTTGTTTCTGTGTTTCCCTCAATTTCTTCTTTCTCCTGAAGGACAAAACTTTTTGATGGTAAAAAGAATTTTCAGATACTCACGGATCAACACTTTTTGCGATGGCAGCCATGATGAATAGAACAGCTTCCGTTACCTCCCAGGAAGGGTTTCCTTCTTTTAATGTAGAATATAACTGAGAACAAACAGAACATCTTTTAAAGTAGAACACAAACAAGAACAAACAGAACATCTTTTAAAGTAAAATATAAACAAGAACAAACAGAACATCTTTTAAAGTAGAACACAAACAAGAACAAACAACATCTTTTAAAGTAGAATATAAACAAGAACAAACAGAACATCTTTTAAAGTAGAATATAAACAAGAACAAACAGAACATCTTTTAAAGTAGAATATAAACAAGAACAAACAGAACATCTTTTAAAGTAGAATATAAACAAGAACAAACAGAACATCTTTTAAAGTAGAATATAAACAAGAACAAACAGAACATCTTTTAAAGTAGAATATAAACAAGAACAAACAGAACATCTTTTAAAGTAGAATATAAACAAGAACAAACAGAACATCTTTTAAAGTAGAATATAACAGAACATCTTTTAAAGTAGAATATAAACAAGAACAAACAGAACATCTTTTAAAGTAGAATATAAACAAGAACAAACAGAACATCTTTTAAAGTAGAATATAAACAAGAACAAACAACATCTTTTAAAGTAGAATATAAACAAGAACAAACAGAACATCTTTTAAAGTAAAATATAAACAAGAACAAACAGAACATCTTTTAAAGTAGAATATAAACAAGAACAAACAGAACATCTTTTAAAGTAGAATATAACAGAACATCTTTTAAAGTAGAATATAAACAAGAACAAACAGAACATCTTTTAAAGTAGAATATAAACAAGAACAAACAGAACATCTTTTAAAGTAGAATATAAACAAGAACAAACAGAACATCTTTTAAAGTAGAATATAAACAAGAACAAACAGAACATCTTTTAAAGTAGAATATAAACAAGAACAAACAGAACATCTTTTAAAGTAGAATATAAACAAGAACAAACAGAACATCTTTTAAAGTAGAATATAAACAAGAACAAACAGAACATCTTTTAAAGTAGAATATAAACAAGAACAAACAGAACATCTTTTAAAGTAGAATATTAACGAGACAAACATCTTACAAAGTAGGATATTTGACCAAAATAAACAGTGGAGAACATTTAAGAATAGAATCCATCGGCATGTTCACAGAGTAGAAAGCAAGCCTTTCGTTGTAGATTAAACTTTACCTGAGAGAAACACTCCATGGATCCAACAAGAAAAATGACGTCTTTAACAAGGTCGGAGACTCTCATCCTGAACTCCCCAAAATCATCCGTGTCCTCTGGGATTCCGTCCTGTTGGGTCAAACAATTAGATAGTTGACATTTTGACTACAACAGAACTTAAACCAACAGAACTCGAACGGTATTTGTGATAGTGAACTCATTAGTAGACTCCAGAAAGAGTTGTCTTGATTTTACATCAAAGTCTGTGATTAATATCTGACTAATAAAGTTCTGGTTAAGGATTTCATCAGTTGGAGATGTTTCTGTGTAGACCTAAATCAGGTGACTTACGTGGTCTGGATCGAGTTGACAGTGTCGTGCCAAACAGTGCAGAAGTCTCTGGATGTACGGTCTGAAGATGGTGTGAAGAGCTGCATCATTTATTTTGTAAAGATGTTCTCCAAGACGGTACCAGAAGTTAAAGGAGATCTCCACGACCTGGATCAGAACAAAAACAAGAAAACAGGGAGACCAGGAAGGAGGATTGTTACCAAAGTAAAGGAAGTTTTTAGGGTTAATATACTGGTGTTGTGGTTATTTTTGTACCTTGTAGTGAGGGTGTTTTTAGGGTTAATATACTGGTGTTGTGGTAATTTTTGTACCTTGTAGTGAGGGTGTTTTTAGGGTTAATATACTGGTGTTGTGGTTATTTTTGTACCTTGTAGTGAGGGTGTTTTTAGGGTTAATATACTGGTGTTGTGGTTATTTTTGTACCTTGTAGTGAGGGTGTTTTTAGGGTTAATATACTGGTGTTGTGGTTATTTTTGTACCTTGTACTGAGGGTGTCTTTAGGGTTAATATACTGGTGTTGTGGGTGTTACTGAGGGTGTCTTTAGGGTTAATATACTGGTGTTGTGGTTATTTTTGTACCTTGTAGTGAGGGTGTCTTTAGGGTTAATATACTGGTGTTGTGGTTATTTTTGTACCTTGTAGTGAGGGTGTTTTTAGGGTTAATATACTGGTGTTGTGGTTATTTTTGTACCTTGTAGTGAGGGTGTTTTTAGGGTTAATATACTGGTGTTGTGGTTATTTTTGTACCTTGTAGTGAGGGTGTTTTTAGGGTTAATATACTGGTGTTGTGGTTATTTTTGTACCTTGTACTGAGGGTGTCTTTAGGGTTAATATACTGGTGTTGTGGTTATTTTTGTACCTTGTAGTGAGGGTGTCTTTAGGGTTAATATACTGGTGTTGTGGTTATTTTTGTACCTTGTAGTGAGGGTGTTTTTAGGGTTAATATACTGGTGTTGTGGTAATTTTTGTACCTTGTAGTGAGGGTGTCTTTAGGGTTAATATACTGGTGTTGTGGTTATTTTTGTACCTTGTACTGAGGGTGTCTTTAGGAATCATGTACTGGTGTTGTGGTTATTTTACTGAGGGTGTCTTTAGGAATACCTTGTAGTGAGGGTGTTTTTAGGGTTAATATACTGGTGTTGTGGTTATTTTTGTACCTTGTAGTGAGGGTGTTTTTAGGGTTAATATACTGGTGTTGTGGTTATTTCTGTACCTTGTACTGAGGGTGTCTTTAGGAATCATGTACTGGTGTTGTGGTTATTTTTGTACCTTGTAGTGAGGGTGTTTTTAGGGTTAATATACTGGTGTTGTGGTAATTTTTGTACCTTGTAGTGAGGGTGTTTTTAGGGTTAATATACTGGTGTTGTGGTTATTTTTGTACCTTGTACTGAGGGTGTTTTTAGGGTTAATGTACTGGTGTTGTGGTTATTTTTGTACCTTGTACTGAGGGTGTTTTTAGGGATCATGTACTGGTGTTGTGGTTATTTTCGTACCTCATATTGCGGGTGTCCTGCACAGATCAGCAGCAGCTCGAGTGTCCTCAGGTCTCCCATTCCCTGGCCTGGACTCCTGACTGTCGTCTCTAGAAACGTCTCGCAGAGTTCGGTGAAGATCCTGCAGTAGTTCAGCACTCTGTGGGCAGAAATCCAATGTAAATGTGTCTGACACACTGTTTTATTTACCATGTGTCTGATCAGTGTAATTACTTTTAAAACATATTTTTAATCTTAAAGTATTAATATTCCATTTGATTTTTGTATTGTTTTTATTGTATGATGTAATTTGCCTCATTGTCTCCTGAATTGTTTAGTTCAACTACTTAAAGCACTTTTTTTTAATAAAGTGCTGTATAAATAACGTAATGTTTTATTATTATTATTATTATTATTATTATTATTATTATTATGTCTGCCAGGGGGCCATGTTGTGAGTGAGTGTGCACTTCTGTGTCTGTCCATGGCTAATCTCCAACTCCCTCACTCACTCCCTCTCTAACTCACTCACTCCCTCTCTCTCTAACTCACTCCCTCTCTCTCTAACTCACTCCCTCCCTCTCTCTCTAACTCACTCCCTCTCTAACTCACTCCCTCTCTAACTCACTCACTCACTCACCAACTCACTCTCACTCCCCCAACTCCCTCTCTAACTCACTCCCTCTCTAACTCACTCACTCCCTCTCTCTCTCTCTAACTCCCCAACTCACTCCCCAACTCAACTCACTCACTCCCCCAACTCCCTCTCTAACTCACTCACTCACTCCCTCTCTAACTCACTCACTCACTCCCTCTCTCTAACTCACTCCCTCTCTAACTCACTCCCTCACCAACTCACTCTCACTCCCCCAACTCCCTCTCTAACTCACTCACTCCCTCCCTCCCTCCCTAACTCATTCACTCCCTCTCTCTCTCTCTAACTCCCCAACTCACTCCCCAACTCAACTCACTCACTCCCCCAACTCCCTCTCTAACTCACTCCCTCTCTAACTCACTCACTCCCTCTCTCTCTAACTCACTCCCTCTCTCTCTAACTCACTCGCTCCCTCCCCAACTCCCTCTCACTCCCCCAACTCCCTCTCTAACTCACTCCCTCTCTCTCTAACTCACTCCCTCTCTAACTCACTCACCAACTCACTCTCACTCCCCCAACTCCCTCTCTAACTCACTCCCTCTCTCTCTAACTCACTCCCTCTCTCTCTAACTCTCTCTAACTCACTCCCTCTCTCTCTCTAACTCACTCCCTCTCTCTCTCTCTAACTCACTCCTCTAACTCACTCTCTCTAACTCACTCCCTCTCTCTCTAACTCACTCCCTCTCTCTCTAACTCACTCCCTCTCTCTCTAACTCACTCCCTCTCTCTCTAACTCACTCCCTCTCTCTCTGACTCACTCCCTCTCTCTCTAACTCACTATCTCCCTCTCTCTCTAACTCACTCCCTCTCTAACTCACTCACTATCTCCCTCCCTCTCTAACTCACTCCCTCTCTCTCTCTAACTCACTCACTCCCTCTCTCACACACACACACACACACACACACAGAGAGATCATGCTCCTCCTGGCAGAGATCCATAAGGAGTCTTGTGAGATCTGGAGGGATGAATGAATGAATGAATCTGATGGATCTCACTTGTCGAGGTCTTCTCGAGCCACAGCCATGTGATACGCCGTCTCCAGCGTCAGGACGCCCTGGAAGAGCTGCAGACCCAGCGCCATGTTGGTCTCCACGTTCTCTATGGCGTAGAGAGACGAGCAGACGCAGTCGGACGCCGCCTCGTGGAGGTTGGTGGAGGTTTCATCCCTCTGCTGAGGAAACAGAGAACATTGTTGTTTCATTCATCCTGAGGGGTTCTACTTCTGAACGATGCACCAGGATCCTTTAAAAACAGGAAGCTTTAAACTCACCAGAACTTGGAAGAGGACCATGAGCAGCTGGTTACTGGCCATGAAGTTACTGTCCAGGACTCCCAGGTTGAACCAGCTGCCCAAACAGCGAAACACCTTGATGAGCATCTTCTCATCGCTACCCGCCTTCTCCACACACGACGTCTGAAAGAAAGTAAAAACAAGAGAGTTGATAAATATTTGGTTGGTTTTAATAATGTACGTAAATCCAACTAAATCACATTCAATTCACAAACAGCCTCCATCCACACAAACTCAGAGTCTGAATCAGAACTTATTACAAACTGGAAACCTGAAACAAAGAGACGGACGACAGTAAAAGCGTTAGTTCCTCAAACACAGCGTCTGAAAGCAGAAACGTGATCCAAAGACAGATTCCTCCGCTGTGGAGGTCGTAAACTCAGCTGTGTCATCAGGTGTCAGGAGGCAGAATAAAACAGGTAATAAATGGAGTCTTGAGAAAGTGGGAGTCACGGCAACCACCAGAGATCCTTGAGCATGAAGACACAACTGAAGGTAGCAGATAACATTTATATAATAAAGCTGATAAAAAGGGAAGCCAACCAGCAAGGTGACGACGGTGCTGGAGTAATACGCCAGATCCTCGATGATCTCTGTCCGGCGGTTGGCTCCGATCCGCAGAGATCGACTGTGAACCTCCTCTGGCAGCACGGTGAGAATCTCTATGAGGAAGGGCATTGAGCTGATGTCATTGTTGTACCTGAGAGGGGGCGGAGACATGGACAGGTGAGTCAGAGAGGACAACAGCATCTGAATCTGGTTTTAGAATCACAGCCTAACTTGTAAAAGAGCTTCTGAATCTCTATGGCAATGTTCCTAAATAAAGTTAAATAAAATAGAATTAAAGTAGCTTTCAATCCACTTTCATATAAACCTGTTTGTTAAACCTGCATGTGACAGTTACAGGTAAACGTCCTGCATGTGACAGTTACAGGTAAACGTCCTGCAGGTGTGACAGTTACAGGTAAACGTCCTGCAGGTGTGACAGTTACAGGTAAACGTCCTGCAGGTGTGACAGTTACAGGTAAACGTCCTGCAGGTGTGACAGTTACAGGTAAACGTCCTGCATGGGACAGTTACAGGTAAACGTCCTGCAGGTGTGACAGTTACAGGTAAACGTCCTGCATGGGACAGTTACAGGTAAACGTCCTGCATGTGACAGTTACAGGTAAACGTCCTGCAGGTGTGACAGTTACAGGTAAACGTCCTGCATGGGACAGTTACAGGTAAACGTCCTGCAGGTGTGACAGTTACAGGTAAACGTCTTGCATGGGACAGTTACAGGTAAACGTCTTGCATGGGACAGTTACAGGTAAACGTCCTGCAGGTGTGACAGTTACAGGTAAACGTCCTGCATGGGACAGTTACAGGTAAACGTCCTGCATGGGACAGTTACAGGTAAACATCCTGCATGGGACAGTTACAGGTAAACGTCTTGCATGGGACAGTTACAGGTAAACATCCTGCATGGGACAGTTACAGGTAAACATCCTGCATGGGACAGTTACAGGTAAACGTCCTGCATGTGACAGTTACAGGTAAACATCCTGCATGGGACAGTTACAGGTAAACATCCTGCATGGGACAGTTACAGGTAAACGTCCTGCATGGGACAGTTACAGGTAAACGTCCTGCATGGGACAGTTACAGGTAAACGTCCTGCATGGGACAGTTACAGGTAAACGTCTTGCATGGGACAGTTACAGGTAAACGTCCTGCATGGGACAGTTACAGGTAAACGTCCTGCAGGTGTGACAGTTACAGGTAAACGTCCTGCATGGGACAGTTACAGGTAAACGTCCTGCATGGGACAGTTACAGGTAAACATCCTGCATGGGACAGTTACAGGTAAACGTCCTGCAGGTGTGACAGTTACAGGTAAATGTCCTGCATGTGACAGTTACAGGTAAACGTCCTGCAGGTGTGACAGTTACAGGTAAACGTCCTGCATGGGACAGTTACAGGTAAACGTCCTGCATGGGACAGTTACAGGTAAACGTCCTGCATGGGACAGTTACAGGTAAACGTCCTGCATGGGACAGTTACAGGTAAACGTCCTGCATGGGACAGTTACAGGTAAACGTCCTGCAGGTGTGACAGTTACAGGTAAACATCCTGCATGGGACAGTTACAGGTAAACGTCTTGCATGGGACAGTTACAGGTAAACATCCTGCATGGGACAGTTACAGGTAAACATCCTGCATGGGACAGTTACAGGTAAACGTCCTGCATGGGACAGTTACAGGTAAACGTCCTGCATGGGACAGTTACAGGTAAACGTCCTGCAGCTTTCAGCTGTGGAGTTGTGGGATTCCTTACTTTTCTATAAGCGTGTGAACGCATCCTTTCCACGAGGCCATCTGAAGAGCCAGATCTGCGATGGCTAAAGCCAGCTGAGAAGAAAAGAGATGAACAAAAACAAGATCAGTAAAGTGATTTAAGAGAATAAGTGAGAGAACGCTTTCATTTACTGAATACAAACCACCAGATTTACTCTTCAGTTCTGTATTAACTTTAAAGACTTCCTTCTTGTTTCTGTTGCAAGTCAGGAGTTCCTCCACACTTGTGAAACCAGAAGCTGATGAAAGCTACGTGTCAAACGAGTTACAAAGTACTTCCTGTTGAAAGGCCTCTACTAGAGCGGGGCGATAATCCAATATGTTAATGTAGTCTTTCTATCAAAACATATATCAGATAATGTAAAACACAACTACTGATAAGAACATTCTAAGTTTACTTGATAACAATTCTGCTGTAAAGAATACCACAGTGACGTTAAATTAAACTATTGTCTTTATCTGGTTAATCTGTATTTTGTGTTTTCATGTAAACATCGTCAGTGAAGAGCTGGAAATATTTATTCATTTTTCATTAGTCATGTATTTCATTCAGAGGAGTTTACAGCTAAAGGCATAACCATGTATATATATTTCATATAGACTTTTTATTTCATGAATTAGCAGAGAACATCCTGTATCGTGATATAATATATAATAAATATTGTTATTGACATGTGAAATATATCACGATAGAAGATTTTGGCCGTAAGCTTCAAGGTTTACAGTTTGCTGTTTTCAGGATAATTCATGAAGTTCTCTCTGTGATATAAAATAAAAGGAGTAACTGTCACTTTTGATATTTAACAATGTTCAGCGTTGACACAGAAGAATATGAATATTAAATAATATCTATTTTATATTAAAGTATTATAATCTGTTTAGAGCTAATGTTAGGAAGTTAAACTGCTCATAAATCATCTATAATATCTATTTTATATTAATGTGAAACATCTCCTTAAAAACCTTTATTAACTTTCTCACAGAAAACGTCATTTTTACAAGCTTCCTTTTGAACACATGGTAACATTATAATTTACGTAGAGATGTCGTTCTGTTTCCTGTGCAAGGACGACTCATAAAACCCCTTATGGCCGACCCTGGTACATCTATCTGTGCTCTGACCCAGTTAACATAATAAGTCAATTAAATAAATAAATTCATGTCATGTGGAAGCCAACATAAAGTAAACCGTATTTAGTCTCTTCTGTTTCCTGTCTCAAGAGGAGCTTTTCAGTTTGAAGGTCTTTGCCTGTCGGTAAATAATAATAATAATAATCAATCCTTTATTAGTCCCACAATGGGGAAATTATTTCTCTGCATTTAACCATCCCGGAGGAGCAGTGGGCTGCAATGAAGCGCCCGGGGAGCAACTTGGGGTTAGGTGTCTTGCTCAAGGACACCTCGGCATGTTGCCAGTAGAGGGGTTTGAACCACCAACCTTGTGGTTACGGGACAAGCGCTCTACCTCATGTGCCACAGCCGCCCCTAAAGTGATGTTCAGTGTTTAAAATGTTAGTTTATGATAAATAGATTTTTAATGCTCCTCAGTCTCCAGCAGGACTTTGAATTATCTCTATATCTTCATAACTTCAGTCTGTTCATAACAAAAGAAAACCAACGGACCCTGAAGGTCACACGGTGAATCCTGAGGATCGCTACAGGTGAGACGGGTTACCTGTGTGACAATGATGGGCGACAGGTCCTTGAGGTTCTGGATGTGGGTCAGTAGCGATTCTCGCAGTGCATTGTGGGTCTCAGGTGGAAGCTCGTAGAAAGATGTCTGGATCTTCATCTTCATCGTCTGAGCAGCAAAATAACACGACTCGACGTCCTGTTTGAGCTGCAGAAGCTGATCTGAGATCTCCCACGCATACATCTGTAGGACAGGAAGTGATGTCACTACACACCTTTTTATCATCATTATTTATTCACCAGGTAGACGTAAAAACACTCACCTGTGATGTCGTTCTTAAAACATTAAAATAATAATTATAGTCTCTGCCGTTTCTCTAGAAAACAACGTTGTTAAGAAATGTGCTGTATGAATAAAGTTTGGATTATTTCATTATTAGCTCTCAGGAGAGTTTTTGTGATCATGACCCTTGGGGGGGTCCCGCCCATCTGTATGACATTATATGATTGTTGTTCTTCTTCTGTGGTTTCATGTAGTTATATGTTGGTAGAATACAACACACTGCTGATCCCAGACTCCAGACCTGGTCAGACCACCAGGTCTCATATTATCTGTGTGTAGGAGGGCAGTATCTGGTCTTAAAGCTGGACTCTGGTCCTGGTGTGGATTCTGGCCTCAGGTTCAACAAACGGACAGAGTCCAACAGGTCCATAAGGAGTCCTGAACCGGAGGTCTTCACACAGAAACTCTGACTGAAGACCTGATCCTGAAGGGCTCACTGGACTCTGATACTGGTCTACAGTGCTTCAGATTCAACTGGATTCACATGATCTGGTCTCATTCAAAAACCAGAAGCAAAAGAACAAAAACCACAACGTGATCCAGGACATGCTGCCGAACCAGACCTTTAGGAACCAGAACAGCCCAGGTGTGTTTTAAGTGAATACAAAAGCAGATCCAGCAGCTACCTGTGCAGGTAGGTCACAGACTGACGCATCATTCCTGTCAGCCAATCGTGATCCAGTCTCCAACCTGTCGGTCACATGAGGACCAGGACCTGCTGAACCAGATCAGACTGACGCGGATCATAACAACCACAGCAACATGAAAGGGGAGAAGAGAGGGAGGAGCTCCGAAACCAGAAGTAAGTCCTGGTCTGAGTTTCTGCCACGCCCTGACCCACACAGAGACCCCCCCCACAGAGTAGTTTAAACACAGACCCCCCCCCATCAGCTGTGTGATGGTTCTCTGGTTCTCTATGCCCTAAAGTTCCTCCTGCAGGAACAGAACCGTCCCCTCCCCTCAGTCCTTCCCCTGAGGACACCTGTCCCCCTTCCTGTCCCTCAGTCCCCCTTCCTGTCCCTCAGTCCTGTCCCCCTTCCTGTCCCTCAGTCCTGTCCCTCAGTCCTGTCCCCCTTCCTGTCCCTCAGTCCTGTCCCTCAGTCCTGTCCCCCTTCCTGTCCCTCAGTCCTGTCCCTCAGTCCTGTCCCTTCCTGTCCCTCAGTCCCTGTCCCCCTTCCTGTCCCTCAGTCCTGTCCCTCAGTCCTGTCCCCCTTCCTGTCCCTCAGTCCTGTCCCCCTTCCTGTCCCTCAGTCCTGTCCCCCTTCCTGTCCCTCAGTCCTGTCCCTCAGTCCTTCCCCTGAGGACAGTCCTGTCCCTCAGTCCTGTCCCTCAGTCCTGTCCCCCTTCCTGTCCCTCAGTCCTGTCCCCCAGTCCTGTCCCTCAGTCTTGTCCCCCTTCCTGTCCTGTCAGTCCTGTCCCTCAGTCCTGTCCCTCAGTCCTGTCCCTCAGTCCTGTGTCCTGTCCCTCAGTCCTGTCCCCAGTCCTGTCCCTCAGTCCTGTCCCTCAGTCCTGTCCCTCAGTCCTGTCCCCTTCCTGTCCCTCAGTCCTGTCCCTCAGTCCTGTCCCCCTTCCTGTCCCTCAGTCCTGTCCCTCAGTCCTGTCCCCCCTGTCCTGTCCCTCAGTCCTGTCCCTCAGTCCTGTCCCCCTTCCTGTCCCTCAGTCCTGTCCCTCAGTCCTGTCCCCCTTCCTGTCCCTCAGTCCTGTCCCCAGTCCTGTCCCTCAGTCCTGTCCCTCAGTCCTGTCCCTCAGTCCTGTCCCTCAGTCCTGTCCCTCAGTCCTGTCCCCCTCCTGTCCTGTCCCTCAGTCCTGTCCCTCAGTCCCCCTTCCTGTCCCTCAGTCCTGTCCCCCTTCCTGTCCCTCAGTCCTGTCCCTCAGTCCTGTCCCTCAGTCCTGTCCCTCAGTCCTGTCCCCCTTCCTGTCCCTCAGTCCTGTCCCCCTTCCTGTCCCTCAGTCCTGTCCCCCAGTCCTGTCCCCCTTCCTGTCCCGGAAGGAGCCCACACTCTGGTGCTGCCCTGGTCCGTGCTACATGTTAGCTGTTAGCATGTTAGCATGTAGCAGTGAGGCCTTGTCCTCTGGCATCAGAGCTGCGCGTGAACGCGGCTCCACACGCACATAAACACTGCGCGTGGACGCGGCTCGCGCACGACGGGCAGCCCGTGAGGAGCCCGCTAGCACCCCGCTAGCATCCAGCTAGCTGCTCGTGTTGTGGTCCATTCATTTAGCTAGCTTAGCTTAGCTATGATGCTAACGGCTCCTCTGAGACTGCGCAGTTCTGTTCAGTGAGGCTGTCTGAGCAGGGGACCCTCAGACCCGGGTCTGGAGGACCCGATGCCCCTCAGAACCCCCGTCCCGCCCCCGGCCGGCCCCGGCCCGGACCGGCCCGGCCCGGTCCGGTCCCGGTCCCGTCCGGTCTCCCGGCCTCTCCCATTTTCTTACCGATCTCTGCAGCTCCCCCAGCCACACCGAGGCTCGCTCCTTCCCGGCCGGGTCCGGGTCGTGGTACAGGGCCTGGACCGCCTGGTAGACCAGGGCCAGGTTGGGTTTGCCCCCTCCATGGCGCACGTCGGAAGCAGGAACGAGAGAAGGCAGAAAGTAGACCAGCACGGAGGATCTCAGAGTCCTACACGGTCTGTGTGTCGACCGCCATCTCGCACTGGCTTCCCGCGTGCAACCGCGATCATGTCCCGACAGGAAAAACAGGCAGAAACATTAGTTCCGCCCCGTCATGATGGAGCTCTATACACAGACCAGACCAGACCAGAGCCCACAGGGTGGTCCAGAGAC
>NC_072471.1:45093-65093 GCF_027596085.1 Anoplopoma fimbria | reverse complement strand
ATACACAGACCAGACCAGAGCCTCCAGGGTGGTCCAGAGACTAGGTCCAGAGACCAGGTCCAGAGACCAGGGACCAGGGACCAGGGACCAGGTCCAGAGTATAATAATAATAATAATAATACAACAGATACAGATCCAGAGACGTCATGATGGGAGCTCTATACACAGACCAGACCAGAGCCTCCAGGGTGGTCCATGTGGACCAGAGACCAGAGACCAGGGACCAGGTCCAGAGTATGGACCAGAGACCAGAGACCAGGGACCAAATAATAATAATAATAATAATAATAATAATAATAATAATAATAATAATAATAATAATAATAATAATAATAATAATAATACAACAGATCCAGAGACGTCATGATGGGAGCTCTATACACAGACCAGACCAGAGCCTCCAGGGTGGTCCAGAGACTAGGTCCAGAGACCAGGTCCAGAGACCAGGGACCAGGGACCAGGTCCAGAGTATAATAATAATAATAATAATAATACAACAGATACAGATCCAGAGACGTCATGATGGGAGCTCTATACACAGACCAGATCAGAGCCTCCAGGGTGGTCCAGAGACCAGGTCCAGAGACCAGGTCCAGAGACTAGGTCCAGAGTATAATAATAATAATAATAATAATAATAATAATAATAATAATAATAATAATAATAATAATAATAATAATAATAATACAACAGATACAGATCCAGAGACGTCATGATGGGAGCTCTATACACAGACCAGATCAGAGCCTCCAGGGTGGTCCAGAGACTAGGTCCAGAGACCAGAGACCAGGTCCAGAGACCAGAGACCAGGGACCAGGTCCAGAGACCAGAGACATGAGACCATGTCCAGAGACCAGTCATTAAAGCTCAGTGTCATTTGGTTTTGCTGTTTGTATTAATTCATCCTAATGATTGACTCTTTAAGGTAGTTGTTAGTGGAAGAGTGAATAACATTAATAACAGTAACAATAATAGCAATACTAACAACAATAATAATAACAATAACAATAATAACAACAATTGTTATTATTATAATTGTTGTTGTTATTATTTTAATCACAACATGTTTATCACGGAAATGTATTTCTGACAGAATCATTTTGACTCAACCTACGAACTGTCTTTCAACCACATGTGGTGGTCTTCATCAGTGAGTCGATGGCTCAGGTGTGATCACATGACTTCAGTTCATCACTTCAGGTGCTACTGAAAGCTCCTGGACAAAAAGCCAGTAAGTGGACCTTTGTGTTGAGATAACTCAGCCGTCTCATACAGCGTTTGCAAACCTGAGGGTCGAGGCCCCTCAAAGGGTTCAAGAGAAATCTGAGGGCGACCTGACAACCCTAACCCCAACCCACCTGACAATAAAAATACATTTCTAATAAACAAAATAAACTTTCTTTTTTATGACTCATGTCTTCATCACTTCAGATAAATACGCATACGAAGTGAAACGGGGTATTTATATCTCGTTACCTCTACCTTTGACTAAAATAGTGACTATTTGAAGATTTCACCTTTAGCAGCCAGATTAAAAGATGTTAACAAGATACTTTTTATTAATAAGGAACCCGTTCAGAGCCCTTTGGAGCCATTGGTTGGTATAAAGTGTCTTTTTGTCCACATTTCAAAATAAAACTTGAGACAAAGTTTGAATCAAAGGAGTTTATTGTGTTTTTATGCTTTTTCTTTCACATTTTCACCAGAAACTCAACCTTAAACACAACAGAACAAGCAAAGAAGATCGTAAATATAAACATTACAGGATAAAATCACAGTTCCCTCAATAAAAATATATAGAGAGATGTGATCAATATTTATATCCTCAAAGAAAACGGAGATCTGTAAGACTTTAATGTGAAAAACCCTGAAAGTGAGTTTAGTCATAAAACTGAGTTCACTCATTCATTCATTCATTCATTCATTCATTCATTCATTCATTCATTCACTCACTCATTCATTAATTCATTCATTCACTCACTCATTCTTTCACTTTTCATTCACTTATTCATTCACTCACTCATTCACTCATTCATTCACTCATTTGTTGTGTTGTGTTGGTGTTTCAGTCTGCAGAGAATCGCCAAAAAACTGAGGTCGTATCATACCCATGCTAACAAAACCCACAGCCTGGTTATGATACAGCCCCGGCTCTGATGGAGGATCAATAACTATCAGTTTATTATGATGGAGGATCAATAACTATCAGTTTATTATGATGGAGGATCAATAACTATCAGTTTATTATGATGGAGGATCAATAACTATCAGTTTATTATGATGGAGGATCAATAACTATCAGTTTATTATGATGGAGGATCAATAACTA
The DNA here is from genome assembly GCF_027596085.1 of Anoplopoma fimbria. Classification (NCBI taxonomy): domain Eukaryota; kingdom Metazoa; phylum Chordata; class Actinopteri; order Perciformes; family Anoplopomatidae; genus Anoplopoma; species Anoplopoma fimbria. Next base: position 62,764 of record NC_072471.1, on the reverse strand, counting down.
TCAGTTTCAGACTAGATGAAGTGATGAAGACCAGAACAGCCTCCCAGACTGGATGAAGTGATGAAGACCAGAACAGCCTCCCAGACTGGATGAAGTGATGAAGACCAGAACAGCCTCCCAGACTAGATGAAGTGATGAAGACCAGAACAGCCTCCCAGACTGGATGAAGTGATGAAGACCAGAACAGCCTCCCAGACTAGATGAAGTGATGAAGACCAGAACAGCCTCCCAGACTGGATGAAGTGATGAAGACCAGAACAGCCTCCCAGACTAGATGAAGTGATGAAGACCAGAACAGCCTCCCAGACTGGATGAAGTGATGAAGACCAGAACAGCCTCCCAGACTAGATGAAGTGATGAAGACCAGAACAGCCTCCCAGACTGGATGAAGTGATGAAGACCAGAACAGCCTCCCAGACTGGATGAAGTGATGAAGACCAGAACAGCCTCCCAGACTGGATGAAGCGATGAAGACCTGAACAGCCTCCCAGACTGGATGAAGCGATGAAGACCAGAACAGCCTCCCAGACTGGATGAAGTGGTGAAGACCAGAACAGCCTCCCAGACTGGATGAAGTGGTGAAGACCAGAACAGCCTCCCAGACTGGATGAAGCGGTGAAGACCAGAACAGCCTCCCAGACTGGATGAAGTGAAGAAGTGAAGAGGAATTGATGAAGGAGTGGAGGGGTTTTAAAAGGAGGCAGAGATTAAGGTCTTAATCCTGGTCCTCAGATTATCCGGTTTGAGCTGGAGGTCTTTTTGTGTCTAATCTGATGATCTGACGATGTTTTGAGGATTTTCGGGCTTGAGGACGTCTCAGGTAAATCTGAAACATCCGGATTAGATCTGAAGCTGCACGGACTGAAATCGAAAAGGTTCTTATTGGATTTTTCTCTGTCGACTACCTGCTGCTGCTGACAACGTCACTGTTCTCCAGGAAACACTGCAGTTTACTCTTTATTCATTTCATCACAGACTGGGAATCATTAATATGGAATCGAAGACATTCAACACTGAATTTAACTGTATATATATCATATATTCACATAAAACACTAAATGTAACCGTATATATATCATATATTCACATAAAACACTAAATATAACCGTATAAATATCATATATTCACATAAAACACTAAATATAACCATATATATATATATCATATATTCACATAAAACACTAAATATAACTGTATATATATCATATATTCACATAAAACACTAAATATAACTGTATATATATCATATATTCACATAAAACACTAAATATAACTGTATAAATATATATTCACATAAAACACTAAATATAACCGTATAAATATTGTATATTCATATAAAACACTAAATATAACTGTATAAATATATATATATATATATAATATCGTATATTCACAGGTAGAATAATTAGAATATAAATATAAAGGCATAATACATGAAGATGTTTCAACTTTAGACTTTACAGCCTGTGTTGTTGGGATTACGAAGGTTAACTAATGAGTAATGTTTAATTCTTTAATGAAGTGGTTAATTAAATGTGGACAAAGGTTTTGGATGTTAAACTGTTTGACATGTGAACAAGCTGTTCCTTAAAGGCTTAACTGTTACATGAAGATTGGACCAATCAGAGCTTCACTGACCGGCGGCACATTAAACTACCAACATCTTGTTTTTCTCCCTGATGTCAAAACACAAACACAAAGAATTACGTTTCCTCATGAACATCGTCCACCATGGATCCAGAAAAATGCTCTTGTTCTCTGATATGTTACTGTGACTCTGCTGTCTGTCTTTGACTCTTCTGTCTTTGACTCTTATGTCTGTGACTCTTATGTCTGTGACTCTTATGTCTGTGACTCTTATGTCTTTGACTCTTATGTCTGTGACTCTTATGTCTGTGACTCTTATGTCTTTGACTCTTCTGTCTTTGACTCTTATGTCTGTGACTCTTATGTTTTTGACTCTTATGTCTTGGACTCTTAGGAGGTTTTTGTCTCATAAGGTACACAAAAATAATTTCCCAAAAGATTGTAAAAAAACTAGCTTCTGCACTTTAACTAAAACTAAAAACTAAAAAAAACCTAACCCTAACCCTCTATATTGTTCACTAAGAGTAATGACAGCATTAGTATTTGTTGTGAGACTGCAGCAGCTTGTACTTAAAGCTATTTATGAAACTAGCTCATCATCAAAGTTACGCTTCAGACTACTGAGTGAAACCGGGTCACCTTTGACCTCTAACCTCCAGAGATGTGAATGAACATGATTTTCCACTTTACAGAATGAACACTTTATGAGAATCACATGCAGTTTAAAAATGTTATCCATGTCTCTTCTAAACTGGAGTATTTGAATATTTCTGCATTCTGGGAAACCTCAACAGTCATAAATTGAATTTCACTTGAAATCTGAGACACTTTACTGTATTCATGTGTGATGATGTTGGTCTCCATGGTAACCATGATCGGTGTGATGTCTCAGTTAATCTCACCCTCATGAGACTTAACGAGCCCAAACTAGAGACCTTTAGAACATTCACAACATGTATTTATGTTCTACGTATATTTATAGCAAAGAGTTTCAGAACAGTTTCCACAACAGAAGGGCTCGTCAACAAAACGCAGAAAGATGAAATTCTCCCAAAGATCTCCAACTGTCAAAAGTTTTAGAGACCAAATCACAGTATGATTTGTTACTACTATGTTCCTTAAGGTCTCGGTTTCTTAAAGTAATATTTTGGAGGGATTTTTCACCATTATGCTCAATTCATCAAAGGTCTGTGTAAGAAATATTATCAACCAGAAATGGGTGCAACAACTTATGAGACATAATAGAGAATGATGTCCGTCTCATACTTCCATCATAATGTTCTAAGGCCTTACACACCTGCACACTTTATTAGATTATTTTCATAACTGATGTATGACTAGAACTACTGGATACAACGAGCTGCATTAAACTAGTCTTCAGGTTCCCGGCTGTATGATGATGTTCCTGTTGACCCCCCCTCCCCCCCTAACAAAGACACAACAGAGGGATGTGGGTCACTAAAGGTTCTTATGAAAATGTTGCCGCACGATTATTCTCAGTTTGAATTCACGGTCTGCGTCTCGTACGTATCAGACAACAACATTTACATATCTTCTCTGTTTTTAGACCCGAACAACAAACGTATGTGACATGCTGCCTTTGATATTAGCCTGCTTTGACTGTAAATCCTGTCTGTAAACAGATTAAAGATTAAATGAGACGATTGTTAATCCTGAAATGTGACTTTAGAAAAAGTAAAGCAGCTCTTCCGAGTAAATCTTAGTGTAAGTGGTTTATGAGCGTATATAAGGAGGTTGTAGTCATCAGGTGTGCAGAGAGCTCACGATGGGGAAACACTTCCACTTGTACGAGAACATTTCTAAAGTGAGTCCCTTCGAGGGGCCACAGTATTACCTGGCCCCTCACTGGGCGTTTCACCTGCAGACCATCTTCATGGGTTTAGTACTGTTCGCTGGAGCTCCCCTAAACTTCATCGTTCTCTTCGTCACGCTCAAATACAAGAAGCTCCGAGTCCCACTCAACTACATCCTCGTTAACATCTCCTTCGCAGGATTCATCTTCGTCACCTTCTCCGTCAGTCAGGTGTTTGTTGCCACCATGAGGGGTTACTACTTCCTGGGTTACACCTTGTGTGCCATGGAGGCTGCCATGGGATCTATAGCAGGTAAGTGATCATGTCAAAAGGTGGACTCCAGAAGTGTGGTTGTCAGCAGGTAGATAAAGTCTGCTACAGATGGGGTTAGGACTCAATCAGTAATTTTTTTTCTCAGCTAAATTAAATACAATGAACTAAGTGGTAGTTTTATTTGATCAGAAAATCAACAGACAATTGTTAGTAGAACTCGTTATGACTTGATTTGTATTATTATCCTTTAATATTAGTATCATGTATTTCTCCCTGTGGCCTCTGCAGGACTTGTGACAGCCTGGTCTTTGGCTGTCTTGTCTTTTGAGAGATATCTGATCATCTGTAAACCGTTCGGAGCCTTTAGGTTCGGCAGTAACCACGCTATGGCTGCTGTTGCCTTCACCTGGTTCATGGGAGTCGGTTGTGCCATCCCACCTTTCTTTGGCTGGAGCAGGTGAGTAAACCACCTGTATGACGTTATCAGAGTCTGGTGCTTCTACACGCTTAATCTGACGTTTTAAACATGAATCATGTTATCTTCAGGTACATCCCTGAAGGTCTGGGCTGCTCCTGTGGACCCGACTGGTACACTCACAGCGAGGAGTTCAACTGCACCAGTTACACCCACTTCCTGATGGTGACCTGCTTCATCTGTCCGCTCAGCATCATCATCTTCTCCTACTCTCAGTTACTGGGTGCTCTGAGAGCTGTGAGTTTAAGTCTGACAGACGTGTTCATCAATCAGTCCATCAACCATCATTGAAGGTCCTGGTTTGAGGTCCTGGTCTTGTTTCTTGTGTTCAGGTAGCAGCTCAGCAGACGGAGTCCGAATCCACCCAAAAGGCCGAGAAGGAAGTGTCGAAGATGATAATCGTGATGGTGGGATCCTTCGTCTCCTGTTACGGCCCGTACGCTCTGGCAGCTCTTTACTTCGCCTACTCTACGGACGAAAACAAAGACTATCGACTCGTCACCATCCCTGCGTTTTTCTCCAAAAGCTCGTGTGTCTACAACCCGCTCATCTATGTCTTCATGAACAAACAGGTAAGAAGAGTTAACCCTTAAACTAACAGGTCAGCAGAGTCAACCCTTAAACTAACAGGTGAGCAGTGTTAACCATTAAACCAACAAGTGAGCAGTGTTAACCCTTAAACTAACAGGTGAGCACAGTTAGTTGTGTCGTTTTTCTCTGCGCAGGTCAGACCTGATTAAAAAGTTATAATGAAATCCTGATTCCTGCTGTTTTCCTCAACAGTTTAATGCCTGCATCATGGAGACGTTCTTTGGAAAGGTGATGGACGAATCATCTGAAGTTTCTTCAAAGACTGAAGTGTCATCGGTGTCCACAGCTTCTTAAAGTTTATAACAAAATAAAACTGAAGACAAAAGGACATTTAAGCGCCTTTACAAAACCATGGAAATATCTGTAGAATGTGTCGATTTCTGACCAAACAACATGTAAATATAACAAACTGTTCAGCTTCTTCTGAAGATATTTATTTTACTGTAGTGCTTCTTTGTTTAGATACATGCAACAAAACATTTTAATAAAAATGTTCAAAAAGTTTGTTTGCCCTCAGTTGCTTTAGGAAATGTTGACATGCTTGTGTAGTAGTTGAACTTTTATAACTGCACTTAATGCAGATTCAACTGTTCACACTATTAAACTCTGTAGTATTGAAGGGTTAGTTAAATCAAAACAAACATCAAATAATATATATCTTTAACTGTAAATGTTTATTGAAAAACAGGCTGTAAAATTATTTCTGTCTGTGTGCAAATCCAAGAGAAATGTGATAATTATTTTTTCAGTGATATAACATGAGGAGTAACAATTATTTTCATGACATTTCCACATCTTTACTCTTCATTTTCTCTTGAACTAGTTCTACGGTTTAGTTTTTTTCTTAAAACACATTTGTGGTCTTAGATCAGAAAATGTCACGGTGGCATCATAGACAGGAAATGAATGAAATATGAAAGCAAAAAATGTACAGATCAAAACTGTGAGGCACCAAAGAGAGGAATGTTCAGTAAACAGATCACAGCAGCAGAAAGACTCTTTAAACAGAAACAGAAACCACTGAGAAACAAAACGAAAACGGATGGAATATAAAGTCCTAAATATGGAAATATTGTAAAAAGATCAGACTGACCAGCCAAAGTTTTGTTTAACGTAACAGAAGTCTCAAAGTTTTAAATCCAGAACTCCAAACGTATTTTCACAAAGTTATTTAAAGCTATACTGTAGGTTTACAGAATAAATTATTCTTTAGAAACATGAGTAAAATCATGTTTTCAATGTCAAAATCTGCATCTTCTCTAGAACTCGTCATGTTGTAGTAAAGCTTCCCCGAAGTCCGTCACCTGACTGCCAACAAACACATCGTATTTCTCAAGGATTTCACTTTTGGTAAGTTTTCCATCCTGAAAAAAAGACATAAAACCAGGTGTTGAGCAGGTAAACGTGAAGCAGTGATTAAAGAGTTAAACAGGTGAACATGAAGCAGTGATTAAAGAGTTAAACAGTAGAACATGAAGCAGTGATTAAAGAGTTAAACAGGTGAACATGAAGGAGTGATTAAAGAGTTAAACAGGTGAACATGAAGCAGTGATTAAAGAGTTAAACAGGTGAACATGAAGCAGTGTTTAAAGAGTTAAACAGGTGAACATGAAGCAGTGATTAAAGAGTTAAACAGGTGAACATGAAGCAGTGATCAAAGAGTTAAACAGGTGAACATGAAGCAGGGATCAAAGAGTTAAACAGGTGAACATGAAGCAGTGATCAAAGAGTTAAACAGGTAAACATGAAGGAGTGATTAAAGAGTTAAACAGGTGAACATGAAGGAGTGATTAAAGAGTTAAACAGGTGAACATGAAGCAGTGATCAAAGAGTTGAACAGGTGAAAATGAAGGAGTGATCAAAGAGTTAAACAGGTGAACATGAAGCAGTGATCAAAGAGTTAAACAGGTGAACATGAAGCAGTGATCAAAGAGTTAAACAGGTGAACATGAAGGAGTGATTAAAGAGTTAAACAGGTGAACATGAAGCAGTGATTAAAGAGTTAAACAGGTGAACATGAAGGATTGATCAAAGAGTTAAACAGGTGAACATGAAGGAGTGATCAAAGAGTTAAACAGGTGAACACGAAGGAGTGATCAAAGAGTTAAACAGGTGAACATGAAGCAGTGATTAAAGAGTTAAACAGGTGAACATGAAGCAGTGTTTAAAGAGTTAAACAGGTGAACATGAAGCAGTGATTAAAGAGTTAAACAGGTGAACATGAAGCAGGGATCAAAGAGTTAAACAGGTGAACATGAAGCAGTGATCAAAGAGTTAAACAGGTAAACATGAAGGAGTGATTAAAGAGTTAAACAGGTGAACATGAAGGAGTGATTAAAGAGTTAAACAGGTGAACATGAAGCAGTGATCAAAGAGTTGAACAGGTGAAAATGAAGGAGTGATCAAAGAGTTAAACAGGTGAACATGAAGCAGTGATCAAAGAGTTAAACAGGTGAACATGAAGCAGTGATCAAAGAGTTAAACAGGTGAACATGAAGGAGTGATTAAAGAGTTAAACAGGTGAACATGAAGCAGTGATTAAAGAGTTAAACAGGTGAACATGAAGGATTGATCAAAGAGTTAAACAGGTGAACATGAAGGAGTGATCAAAGAGTTAAACAGGTGAACATGAAGCAGTGATCAAAGAGTTAAACAGGTGAACATGAAGCAGTGATCAAAGAGTTAAACAGGTGAACATGAAGGAGTGATCAAAGAGTTAAACAGGTGAACATGAAGCAGTGATCAAAGAGTTAAACAGGTGAACATGAAGGAGTGATCAAAGAGTTAAACAGGTGAACATGAAGCAGTGATCAAAGAGTTAAACAGGTGAACATGAAGGAGTGATCAAAGAGTTAAACAGGTGAACATGAAGCAGTGATCAAAGAGTTAAACAGGTGAACATGAAGGAGTGATCAAAGAGTTGAACAGGTGAAAATGAAGGAGTGATCAAAGAGTTAAACAGGTGAACATGAAGCAGTGATCAAAGAGTTAAACAGGTGAACATGAAGGAGTGATTAAAGAGTTAAACAGGTGAACATGAAGCAGTGATCAAAGAGTTAAACAGGTGAACATGAAGCAGTGATCAAAGAGTTAAACAGGTGAACATGAAGCAATGATTAAAGAGTTAAACAGGTGAACATGAAGGATTGATCAAAGAGTTAAACAGGTGAACATGAAGGAGTGATCAAAGAGTTAAACAGGTGAACATGAAGGAGTGATCAAAGAGTTAAACAGGTGAACATGAAGCAGTGATTAAAGAGTTAAACAGGTGAACATGAAGCAGTGATCAAAGAGTTAAACAGGTGAACATGAAGGAGTGATCAAAGAGTTAAACAGGTGAACATGAAGCAGTGATTAAAGAGTTAAACAGGTGAACATGAAGCAGTGATCAAAGAGTTAAACAGGTGAACATGAAGGAGTGATCAAAGAGTTAAACAGGTGAACATGAAGCAGTGATTAAAGAGTTAAACAGGTGAACATGAAGCAGGTCTCACCTGGTTGGCGTCGGACTCGTGCAGAAGGTGTTTGGCTTCAGCTTCAGCGTGGTCGTAATCCAACGGAAGAATCCAGTCCAGAGTTTCTTCTTTGTCCATCTTTCCATCTTTGTTTTTGTCTCTGAACTCAGAGAACTGCTGCCGTTCTGACTCCACCCACTCCGGTTCGTCTTCTCCACCTTCTGAATTAATCATGTCACCTGTAGACGTGAAGAAGAGATCTTTAAATCTCTTTTATTAAAGTAAAATAATATACGATGACGTTATGTATCTGATGCAGGTCATAAATATTTAATAACAATGTAAAAAATATCTAAATAAAGTGAAAATAAATCAGCTGAGTTTCTATTGGCTGACTGAGAACATCCTGTCAGGTGACCTCTGACCTGCTGGAACTCCAACTGAAACAGGAAATACATTAAAAAACAAAGCCTTGGTCCAGTTCCAGTGTTAAACCCTGAACTCTCAGGGACTCATGACAGCACCTGGAGAGACTATGAGGTCTAAATGGTGTAAATACCAACATATCACATCACCATGCCATCTTCATCTGCTCCACCTCCTTCATCTTCACCCCCTCCACCATCTTCTCCCCCTACTCCTCCACCATCTTCACCCCCTCCACCTCCACCATCTTCTCCCCCTACTCCTCCACCATCTTCTCCCCCTACTCCTCCACCATCTTCTCCCCCTACTCCTCCACCATCTTCACCTGCTCCACCTCCTTCATCTTCACCCCCTCCACCTCCACCATCTTCTCCCCCTACTCCTCCACCATCTTCACCCCCTACTCCTCCACCATCTTCTCCCCCTACTCCTCCACCATCTTCACCTGCTCCACCTCCTTCATCTTCACCCCCTCCACCTCCACCACCTTCTCCCCCTACTCCTCCACCATCTTCACCTGCTCCACCTCCTTCATCTTCACCCCCTCCACCTCCACCATCTTCTCCCCCTACTCCTCCACCATCTTCACCCCCTACTCCTCCACCATCTTCTCCCCCTACTCCTCCACCATCTTCACCTGCTCCACCTCCTTCATCTTCACCCCCTCCACCTCCACCATCTTCACCCCCTACTCCTCCACCATCTTCACCTGCTCCACCTCCTTCATCTTCACCCCCACCTCCTCCACTATCTTCACCTGCTCCACCTCCACCACCTCTACCATCTTAACCCCCTCCACCTCCACCCTCTTCTCCCCCACCTCCTCCACCACCTTCACCTGCTCCACCTCCACCATCTTCTCCCCCTACTCCTCCACCATCTTCTCCCCATACTCCTCCACCATCTTCACCTGCTCCACCTCCTTCATCTTCACCCCCACCTCCTCCACCATATTCTACCACACCTCCTCCACCATCTTCACCCCTCCACCTCCACCATCTTCTGCCCCACCTCCTCCACCATCTTCACCCCCTCCACCTCCACCATCTTCACCCCCTCCACCCCCACCATCTTCCCCATATTTTCCTCTACCTCTTTCATCTTCACCCCCACCTTCTTCCCCTGCTCCACACTCCTCTTACCGATGTACTCCTTCAGGTCGATGAAACCGTCTCTGTTCTTGTCGATGTCCTCCATCGTTTCCTGTGACAGTGAAACAAATGACTTCAGTTACGTTACATCATGTTAGTGACATGATGTCAGTGACATCACAAAACAGCAGTGACATCATGTCAGAGACATCAGGGCAGTGACATCACACCCACCTGCACCACAATGTCTTTCATGTGTTCGTGATCTTCAGGATGAAGAAAAGCTGCAAACTCGTGCTTGTCGGCGTTCAGATCTCCGTTTCTGTCTGCGACTCTGAAACGTCTCTCGTCCCTCGACATCATGTGACCGTAGTCAAACTCAGAGTCCGTCTGGGGGTCTTCTGTTAAAGGTAATCAATCAGAGATCAATCAGAATCATTATACTAATGAGGTAATCAATCAGAAATAAATCAGAAAATAATTATACTAATGAGGTAATCAATCAGAAATCAATCATTAAATAATTCTAATGATGAAGGACATGGATGCTGTTTGCTCTCTGCTGTTTGATGAATGAATGAGAAACTTATTTATATATTCACATATGTTATAATTAGACTCTTGATATATTTCTACATTATATTATTAGACTCTTTATATATTTATACATTATATTATTAGACGAGGCTGCACGGTGGTGTAGTGGTTAGCACTGTCGCCTCACAGCAAGAGGGGGTTCAATTCCCGGGCTGGACAACCTTCTGTGTGGAGTTTGCATGTTCTCCACGTGTCAGCGTGGGTTCTCTCCGGGTTCTCCGGCTTCCTCCCACAGTCCAAAGACATGCAGCTTAGGTGCATTGAAGACTCTAAATTGCCCGTAGGTGTGGATGTGAGTGTGAATGGTTGTTTGTCTCTATATGTCAGCCCTGTGACAGACTGGAGACCTGTCCAGGTGAACCCTGTCCAGGTGAACCCTGCCTTCACCCATTGACAGCTGAGATCGGCTCCAGCACCCTGCGACCCTTAACTGGATAAGCAGGTTACGGAAAATGGATGGATGGATATTATTAGACTCTTTATATATTTATACATTATTAGACTCTTTAAATATTTATACATTATATTATAAGACTCTTTATATATTTATACATTATATTATTAGACTCTTTTTTTATATAATAATAATAATAATAATAATAATAATAATAATAATAATAATAATAATAATAATAATAATAATAATTAAGCCTTTATTATTCCCACAATGGGGAAATTACAATTCTCTGCATTTAACCATTCCCATTTAACCATCCCGGAGGAGTAGTGGGCTGCTTAGAAGCACCCGGGGGTTAGGTGTCCCCCTAACCCTAACCCCATGTTGACTGTAGAGGGCTTTGAACCACCAACCTTGTGGTTGCAGGACGAGCGCTCTACCTCGTGTTCCACAGCCACCCAATATATATATATTCATGCATTATAAAATTTGACTCTTTAAATATCTATACATTATATAATTAGACTCTTTACATATTTATATACTATTTAATTAGACTATATATTTATACATTATATTATCAGACTCCTTACCCAGATAACTCCCGTATGTGACGTTCTTGTACTCCTCCCAGCTGATCACACCGTCATCGTTCACGTCAAAGTCTCTCCACTGACGCTCCACGTTGTTGTAAATGTGTTTCTTCTGAGCCCTTTTGATCCAAACCTTCAGCTCCTCTTCAGAGACAAACCCGTCTTTGTCACCGTCCATTTTGTCCACGATGATGCTGCGGACAGAAACAATCAGCTCACTAATGGATTGGACTGCATCATGTATAAATCTAGATTAACTCACATTTAGATTAACTTCAATGTAACATTGATTTAACGTGTATATAAGTGTGTAGGTATATACGTAGTGTGTAACATTGATTTAACGTGTATATAAGTCTGTAGGTATATACGTAGTGTGTAACATTGATTTAATGTGTATATAAGTCTGTAGGTATATACGTAGTGTGTAACATTGATTTAACGTATATAAGTGTGTAGGTATATACGTAGTGTGTAACATTGATTTAACGTGTATATAAGTCTGTAGGTATATACATAGTGTGTAACATTGATTTAATGTGTATATAAGTGTGTAGGTATATACGTAGTGTGTAACATTGATTTAACGTATATAAGTGTGTAGGTATATACGTAGTGTCTAACATTGATTTAACGTATATAAGTGTGTAGGTATATACGTAGTGTGTAACATTGATTTAACGTGTATATAAGTGTGTAGGTATATACGTAGTGTGTAACATTGATTTAACGTGTATATAAGTGTGTAGGTATATACGTAGTGTGTAACATTGATTTAACGTGTATATAAGTGTGTAGGTATATACGTAGTGTGTAACATTGATTTAATGTGTATATAAGTGTGTAGGTATATACGTAGTGTGTAACATTGATTTAACGTGTATATAAGTGTGTAGGTATATACGTAGTGTGTAACATTGATTTAACGTGTATATAAGTGTGTAGGTATATACATAGTGTGTAACATTGATTTAACGTATATAAGTGTGTAGGTATATACGTAGTGTGTAACATTGATTTAACGTGTATATAAGTGTGTAGGTATATACGTAGTGTGTAACATTGATTTAACGTATATAAGTGTGTAGGTATATACGTAGTGTGTAACATTGATTTAACGTATATAAGTGTGTAGGTATATACGTAGTGTGTAACATTGATTTAACGTGTATATAAGTGTGTAGGTATATACGTAGTGTGTAACATTGATTTAACGTGTATATAAGTGTGTAGGTATATACATAGTGTGTAACATTGATTTAACGTATATAAGTGTGTAGGTATATACGTAGTGTGTAACATTGATTTAACGTGTATATAAGTCTGTAGGTATATATATAACATAGTGTGTAGGTGTAACATTGATTTAACGTATATAAGTGTGTAGGTATATACGTAGTGTGTAACATTGATTTAACGTGTATATAAGTGTGTAGGTATATACGTAGTGTGTAACATTGATTTAACGTGTATATAAGTCTGTAGGTATATACATAGTGTGTAACATTGATTTAATGTGTATATAAGTGTGTAGGTATATACGTAGTGTGTAACATTGATTTAACGTATATAAGTGTGTAGGTATATACGTAGTGTGTAACATTGATTTAACGTGTATATAAGTGTGTAGGTATATACATAGTGTGTAACATTGATTTAACGTATATAAGTGTGTAGGTATATACGTAGTGTGTAACATTGATTTAACGTGTATATAAGTGTGTAGGTATATACGTAGTGTGTAACATTGATTTAACGTATATAAGTGTGTAGGTATATACGTAGTGTGTAACATTGATTTAACGTATATAAGTGTGTAGGTATATACGTAGTGTGTAACATTGATTTAACGTGTATATAAGTCTGTAGGTATATACGTAGTGTGTAACATTGATTTAACGTATATAAGTGTGTAGGTATATACGTAGTGTGTAACATTGGTATATACGTAGTGTGTAACATTGATTTAACTGTAGGTATATACATAGTGTGTAACATTGATTTAATGTGTATATAAGTGTGTAGGTATATACGTAGTGTGTAACATTGATTTAACGTATATAAGTGTGTAGGTATATACGTAGTGTGTAACATTGATTTAACGTATATAAGTGTGTAGGTATATACGTAGTGTGTAACATTGATTTAACGTGTATATAAGTGTGTAGGTATATACGTAGTGTGTAACATTGATTTAACGGTATATAAGTGTGTAGGTATATACGTAGTGTGTAACATTGATTTAACGTAGTGTGTATATAAGTGTGTAGGTATATACGTAGTGTGTAACATTGATTTAACGTGTATATAAGTGTGTAGGTATATACATAGTGTGTAACATTGATTTAACGTATATAAGTGTGTAGGTATATACGTAGTGTGTAACATTGATTTAACGTGTATATAAGTGTGTAGGTATATAAGTGTGTAGGTATATACGTAGTGTGTAACATTGATTTAACGTATATAAGTGTGTAGGTATATACGTAGTGTGTAACATTGATTTAACGTATATAAGTGTGTAGGTATATACGTAGTGTGTAACATTGATTTAACGTGTATATAAGTGTGTAGGTATATACGTAGTGTGTAACATTGATTTAACATTGATGTATATAAGTGTGTAGGTATATACATAGTGTGTAACATTGATTTAACGTATATAAGTGTGTAGGTATATACGTAGTGTGTAACATTGATTTAACGTGTATATAAGTCTGTAGGTATATACATAGTGTGTAACATTGATTTAACGTATATAAGTGTGTAGGTATATACGTAGTGTGTAACATTGATTTAACGTGTATATAAGTGTGTAGGTATATACGTAGTGTGTAACATTGATTTAACGTGTATATAAGTCTGTAGGTATATACATAGTGTGTAACATTGATTTAATGTGTATATAAGTGTGTAGGTATATACGTAGTGTGTAACATTGATTTAACGTATATAAGTGTGTAGGTATATACGTAGTGTGTAACATTGATTTAACGTGTATATAAGTGTGTAGGTATATACATAGTGTGTAACATTGATTTAACGTATATAAGTGTGTAGGTATATACGTAGTGTGTAACATTGATTTAACGTGTATATAAGTGTGTAGGTATATACGTAGTGTGTAACATTGATTTAACGTATATAAGTGTGTAGGTATATACGTAGTGTGTAACATTGATTTAACGTATATAAGTGTGTAGGTATATACGTAGTGTGTAGTGTGTAACGTTGATTTAACGTGTATATAAGTGTATAGGTATATACGTAGTGTGTAACATTGATTTAACGTGTATATAAGTGTGTAGGTATATACATAGTGTGTAACATTGATTTAACGTATATAAGTGTGTAGGTATATACGTAGTGTGTAACATTGATTTAACGTATATAAGTGTGTAGGTATATACGTAGTGTGTAACATTGATTTAACGTATATAAGTGTGTAGGTATATACGTAGTGTGTAACATTGATTTAACGTGTATATAAGTGTGTAGGTATATACGTAGTGTGTAACATTGATTTAACGTATATAAGTGTGTAGGTATATACGTAGTGTGTAACATTGATTTAACGTGTATATAAGTGTGTAGGTATATACGTAGTGTGTAACATTGATTTAACGTGTATATAAGTGTGTAGGTATATACGTAGTGTGTAACATTGATTTAACGTGTATATAAGTGTGTAGGTATATACGTAGTGTGTAACATTGATTTAACGTGTATATAAGTGTGTAGGTATATACGTAGTGTGTAACATTGATTTAACGTGTATATAAGTGTGTAGGTATATACATAGTGTGTAACATTGATTTAACGTATATAAGTGTGTAGGTATATACGTAGTGTGTAACATTGATTTAACGTGTATATAAGTGTGTAGGTATATACGTAGTGTGTAACATTGATTTAACGTGTATATAAGTGTGTAGGTATATACGTAGTGTGTAACATTGATTTAACGTGTATATAAGTGTGTAGGTATATACGTAGTGTGTAACATTGATTTAACGTATATAAGTGTGTAGGTATATACGTAGTGTGTAACATTGATTTAACGTATATAAGTGTGTAGGTATATACGTAGTGTGTAACATTGATTTAACGTATATAAGTGTGTAGGTATATACGTAGTGTGTAACATTGATTTAACGTGTATATAAGTGTGTAGGTATATACGTAGTGTGTAACATTGACAGAGTTCAAATTCATTTTTTATATAAATTTTGCAGAAATGTTCCTTCTTTCCTTTCATTACATTCATCACTAATTCCACTCAATGAACCAAACTGAAAATATAATTAACTTTGTGACGTGTGTGAACTGTAGAAAATTGACCAAACTTGTTGAACCAGTTGATGTTTACACGGAAAACCAGGAAATAAAAAACAGGATTTACAGTTTGTCGCCTCATAAACATGAAGCCAACTGAACACACTTACAGGTGACATACACAAGTGATATACACACAGGTGACACACAGAGGTGACACACACAGGTGACCCTCACAGGTGACACACAGAGGTGACACACACAGGTGACCCTCACAGGTGACCCTCACAGGTGACACACACAGGTGACACACACAGATAGGTAATGTGTGTAGTAGGACTCTACAGTGTTCCTATATTGCTGTGACTCATAACATAATTATTCATATTAAATATGAAGAAGTCACCCGAGCCTCCGTCTGCTCTCCTCTGCTGGCAGCTGGTCGAAGGCTTTGGCCTGGTCTTCACCCAGAAACGCTTCGTGGTCGTAGTCGTAGTTCTTGTTGTCATTGTGTTCCAGGTGGCTGAGCGGTTCCTCGTCATGGACTCGACTCTTCTTCTCGGTGGGTTTGCTGCTGCCGGAGACGACGCATAGAACGAAACACATCAACAACGGACGGACCATCCTAACGACCTGACAGAGAAAAGAAGTTAGACGTATTAAAGTTATTAAAGTGAATGCATTAAAATAACATAAAAGTAACTAAGTACATTTACTAAAGTACTGTAAAAATATGTTATTCTTTACTGCACTACATGTATCTGACAGCTTGAGCTACTTTTAGATTTCACAAAGAAAATAAATAAGCTGCTCTTAAAATATTGTGGAATATTAAAATAGCCAACAAAATATGAAGCATTTCAAACATTGAAGTACTGCTTAGATATGAAAACATAAATAATAATGACGTAGAAATACAATAAAGTGCTGATGGAAGCCATTTTACATGATGAGTACTTTAACGTTTGATACTTTGCAATATATCATTTTACTTTGTCAAGGAAACACATTAACACACGTCACGCAGCCATTAAATGATAAACAACAGTACAAAGTCAACAAGACAACACACATACAAGTCAAACTTAAAATCAAATAAACAACAATGAGAATGAAATTATGTAACTAGACAAACATTGAATTATGTTTTCAATCACATCCCAATACAAAACTAAAAAGAGTTCTCTGGAGATCTCCCATATAATCCAGGAAGGGTTGTCATATCTAGTCAAATGTTCTACTCTTATTCCTCAAACATAAAGTTATTTTCTCTAAAGTTATACATATATATATTGTATTATATTATATTATATTAACCCTAACCCTTTTTAAGGTTGGATTTAGTAAACATTAATAAACAACAGAAAGTCAACAACTTGAATACTGGACAGGCTACTTCAGGTACTTCTATACTTTAACTCCAGTTCACAGTACTTTACAAAGTATTAGTACTTCTACTTAAGTAACAGATGAGAGAACTTCCAGGATGACTGTAAATTCAATGATGAACATTTTAATATTATATTTCCTATTTTATCAACGGGACCTTTATGCTTATGTTCTAATTAAAAGCATGTAGAACCTTTGTATCATATTTGTATCAGAGTTTTCTTTAAATCCTCTTGATGATTATCTCTACACACATCATTCATATCATGAAACTTGTGCACAATGACGTCAGAACGCCGTGACGCTGCGTGGAGACGTCACAGTGTCTTCACTGCGTCACTTACCTGTGTGCCTGCAGCGCTGTGTCCTCCGTCCTCAGCTGTCTTCTCTCTTCTGCTTGCCGACCATCACACACCCGGACCCGCACAGCCCTTTCCGTCCTGCCGCAGCCAATCGGATTCCTCCGCGCGTTCATCATACCGCTTCCACTGCGAGTTTCCTCCTGAGGACCAATGGCAGCGGGAGGAGACTGACGTCATCTGCGTCCTGCCACGTCCTCAAATATCAAACATCAAGATTCATCATTGAAGAAGGGAAACGAAGTAATGAAAGAACAAGAAAATGATTATGTAAATTCATGTGGACTGAACAGTGTCATAATGAAACCCTTCTACCTCCCCTGCACAGGAATTATTATCATCTCCAGTC
>NC_072471.1:25093-32593 GCF_027596085.1 Anoplopoma fimbria | reverse complement strand
TTAGGGTTAGGGTTAGGGATTAGGGATGGAAACCACAGATTAGGTTGATAGGGTTTTTGAAAATACACCCTTCCGAATAGGGTAGGGTTAGGGTTAGGGTTAAACGGTTTAGGGTTAGGTTAATTATTAGGGGTTAGGGTTAGGGTTAGGGGTTAGGGTTACTTTAGGGAAGGGTTAGGTTGGGTTGGGGTTAGGAGTTAGGAGTTAGGGTTAGGGGTTAGGGTTAGGGTTTAGGATAAGTTAGGGAAAAGTCCACTTGGGGCCAGGGTTGGGTTAGGTTAGGGTTAGGGTTAGGGTTAGGTTAGGGTTGGGGTTAGGTTAGGTTAGGGTTAGGGTTAGGGTTAGGGTTAGGGTTAGGGTTAGGTTAGGATAAGGGATGAAAACCACAGATTCTTGATCCTTTTTGAAAATACACCCTCTTCCGAATGTGGTAGAGCCTTGAAACGGTCTCCGCCCCCACTAATTAGGCCAAGCCCGATCGAATGGTAGGACCCCGAGTCTGTAGGACTTCGGGAAGGGGTGAAACGGGCAAAAAATGAAAAAAAGGATCAAGACGCCTTTTTGAATAACATTTTTCTGAAAGATCCTACAAACTTTTTTCTAACGTACATCTATAGTAAGTAGGGCACGGCCTTTCCTTTCCAATGGTACTAGGTTAGTCTCTAGGTCCTTCCTGTGATTAGGGTTAGACTCCCCATGTTAATTTTTTCCGATGAAAAAATTTGCCTTAGGGTTTTTTAGGGTAAGGGTTAGAAGGTTAGGGTTGAAGGGTTAGGGTTAGGGGTTAGGGTTAGGTTATTAACAAATGGCAAAACCAGGAGTTAGGGTTATGGGTTTATGTTCTATAGGTTAGGGTTAGGGTTAGGGGTTAGGGTTAGGACTTTTGGTGAAAGGGTTAGGGTGATCAAGTGGTTAGGGGTTAGGGTTTTTTAGGGTTAGGTGGTAAGTAGGGTTAGGGTTAGGTTAGGGTTAGGGTTAGGGTTAGGGTTGCCAGGTTAGGAATAGGGATATTGGAGAGGATTCTATTCTTGAATAACTTTTTTCATGAAGGTAGAGACTTGGAAGTGGTCTTAGGGTTAGGGTTAGGGTCGATAGGGTTAACTCTCTAGGTTAGGAATGGTTAGGGTTAGGGTTGGGTTAGGGTTAGGGTTAGGGTTAGGGTTAGGGTTAGGTTAGGGTTAGGATAGGGATGAAAACCACAGATTCATTGATCATTTTTGAAAATAACCCCTCTTCTGAAGGTGGTAGAGCCTTGGAAACGGTCTCCGCCCCACTAATTAGGCCAAGCCCGATCGAATGGTACCAACCTTAGGGTTAGGTTTTTTAGGAGAAATGTTGTCTCAACACACTGGTGTGTTGGAATGGCACTGGCACAAGTTAAAAATATATGAACCCCATAATCCACCCCACAATAGAAAGAAAATCAGAAAATACAGCAGATAAAAAGGAATAAGAATAAAAATGTAGGTTTGATTTAAGAAAGAATAAAACAAACAAACAGCTGCAGATAAAGATACCAGAGGAGGAAGGAAAAACTGATTTAACAAAGGAAATCATGTTTTAATGTTTGATTCATCTTTTTTTCAGGAAACAAGAGGCCTATGCGGTTGGTAAATTAACAGGTAAGTATTTTAGTATCTTTACTAAGAAAATATTAATTGGATTTTAATATTTTTCATTTAACCCAAAAGGGTCAATTGTTTTAAGTGATCCAATCCATTTTCTCTCTGTTTTTTGGCGTTGGTCTCTGTTCCAGTCTCCTTTGTGTTCCAAACCCTCTATTCTTATATTTTCCACTCCATGGGTAGAAAAATGTCTGTACAGAACTGTTTGTAGGTTACCCTTCTTAATTTGATAAATATGTTGTTTTAACCTTGTCTCTATTGAGTTTTTAGTCTCGCCGATATACAATTTTTGGCATCGTGCACATCTAATAACATATACAGCATTACAAGTTGTAAAAAGGAGTGCCTCCTTAATTGGGAATCCTGTCCCCGAATGCTGGTTACCAACATACTTGGTCTGTTTAAAGTGTTTCCTATCTAAAGGTTTCCTAAGGGTTGGTCTGTTACAACTGGAGTGCACAAGTATATCTTTGAGATTTTTATTTCTCCGATAAGCTAAAATCATTTTAAAATCCCCTAGTTCCCCTATTTCCTCCTGGGCCCTCTGAAAATTGAGTCTTAAGTTGGTATTGAATTTAGTCAGAGATTGAGAATATGTAGACACCATTGGTATAATTCTTCGTTCATCCTGTTCATTTGTATATTTCCCATTGATTTCAAATGTGTGTTTGACCTCTGTTTTTATGGTCCTCAACAGGCGTCGGGAATACCCACGAGGCCTTAACGCTGTGAACAGAGTACGTGTAGCCAATTCTACATCTTCTGGGTAAGTGCAAATGCGATGAAATCTAATCAGTTGTGATTTGATTAGACCTTGATAGGTATGTTTAGGATGATGGCTGGTTTTATGCAACAAGGCATGCCTATCAGTGTCTTTAAAAAAGACTCTGGTGGCTAGTTTTTTGTTACCCCCTGTATGTGGGATGAAGAATACCTGGGTGTCTAAAAATTCAAGTTTGTCCTTCTGAAAGTTGTATGTGATGGTAATCTCTGGGTGGTGGGAATTCAGAGTTTCAACAAAGATTTCAAATTTTGCCATGGAATCATGCCAGATTCCAAATATATCATCCAGGTACCTATAATACAGTGCTGGAAGGGATTGGCATTTTAAAAAAGCTGTCTCCTCCCAGACACACATATACAGATTGGCATACGCTGGGGCAAACTTCTTGCCCATCGCTGTACCATGGATTTGTAAATAAAATCTATTGTTAAATTCAAAATCATTCCGCTTAAGACTCAAGTCCAATAATTCCAGGAGGATATCGTCCGGCCGCTGAGGGTCTGGGAATTTGTTAAAAGCCGTTCTGATTGCCTGTAAGCCCAGAGTCGTATCAATATTCGTGTACAATGAATTGATATCTATAGAAAATAAAAATGCTTTATTAGGAATAGCAATCCCCTTCAATTTGTTGACAAAGTCATATGTATCTTTGATATATGACATATGCTTTGTTGATAAAGGATTGATATAACTATCTATATATTCTGCAATTCGAGACGACTCTGAGCTGCAATCACTGACGATGGGGCGACCACAGGGGATCTCACCCGGGATGGTCCATTTGTCTGGGTTTTTGTGAATTTTCGGAAGTAGGTACAGTGTTCTGGGTTTCGGGATCTCCGGGCCCAACAGGTAAGTCATTTGTTTCATTGTAATCCTTTTTAATTGATACAGTTGTCGTATCAAACTATGAATCATAGTTTGTGTTTCAAGCTGTATCGAATGAGGTAACTCGACATAATGCTTCCTGTTAGACAGTTGTCTGTCAGCTTCCAAAAGATATTGTCCTTTGTCCATAATGACAATTTGGGACCCCTTGTCCGCCGGTTTAATGACCACATTTTCATTGCAGCTAAGATTTTTTATTGCTTGCAATTGTTCTTTATTAAGATTATATTTTGTTGTGGGTCTCGGTCTCAATGATGACAGGGATCTCAGATCCCGTTGGATCAAAGTTCCAATTGCCATTGAGACATGCTTCGGTGCCCATGTGGAGGGGTCCGTAAAAGGCGTATGTACAAAGTTAGTATTATATTGGAAGTGATCTAGTAATTTTAATCGTCTATGATATGTATGGAGATCGCCTCGAAGTACCCTACGGTCCAGTCTAGTGGGTGTGGGAATAAAGGTAAGACCCTTTTCTAACACCTGTATCTCTACCTCCGAAAGTTTATAAAATCTGGAGAGATTGGAAATGTTGGAATTGGGAGTAGTATTATTGCTCTCATCTCCCCCTATCAGTTTAAAAGGTTCAACCAGTGGTGTAGCATATTGCCAGCAGTATCCGTCGTCCAATGGATTGGATCATGCAACTCGACCTGAAATAGGTTTTTTTCCAAAACAGGTAAGTATTTACATCTCTCTGTAATTGTGTTGTTTAATTTGTTCAGGAGATTTTGTTGATCCAAAGGAAGTCTATCTGAAAAGTTCACGAGGGGGACATACACAGTAGCATTGGGAAACCTGCTCTCACAAGTCCTCAGCAATTGCTGCAATTGTTTCCACGATGTAGTAGTGGTTTGCCTAGAGAGACAGTTGTTCAATCCCACCGAGAGGACTACCTGTTCTATCCCCAAGTTGGGTGACAGCTTCTCAAGGACCCCTTTAAGATGGTAATAGGTGGCCCCCGGGAAACTGTCAATTTGGATATGTCCGTCCTGAAACTTGGGGATACGGGCAAGATTGGAATCCCCCATCACTATGATAGGCTTAACAACTTGTAGGTCCCACTCATGGATCTTCCTTTTAGAGTTTGGATGTCTAGTTGGTTCCCAGCGGGGGTCTGGCACAGTGTTCAGTGGTTCTTGGAGATGGTTCAGGTTGGGGGATTGGATAGGGTTGAGGTTGGGCTCAATTGGGTTGGGGTTAGGAGATTGGGAAGAGTTAGGGTTAGGGTTAAGGGACAAAAAAGGGTTATGGTTGGGGTTAGGGTTAGGGAGTTGAGAAAGGTTGGGGTTAGGGCTGTGGGACCGGAAAGGGTTATGGTTAGAGTAGAAGGTGGGAGGGTTAGGATTGAATGAAATGGGGACCCAAGGATTGGGCTTAGGTCTGGGGAAAAGGTTGGGGTTAGGGCTGGAAGGTTGGGAAAGGTTAGGATTAGGAACAGGGAAAAGGTTGGGGTTAGAGGTTGGGGTGGGGTTGGGCCCAAAAAAGGTTGGAATAGGAAGAACCTCTTCCATTTGAACCACTGAGGTGGTTCCAGATCGCCGTATTCTAACCGCTGGGACTCTTTGAGGCAAAGGATCCAGTGGAGATGCCGTTATGCTGTCCGAGCTGACAACCGCTACATTTGACAATGTGGGGCAATTTACCAGAGGGCCTGAAAGAGCTTTGTCTGCCTCAGAAGAAGGATCTTCTGTTGGAAGAGGAAGAATGGCTGTCTGTGGGGAGTAATTCTCCATTATAGCCACAGTTTGTCTCTGGTAAATTGGAGTGCCCCCATTGTTTATGAGTAGGTTATTTCTGTTGTGAATGTGGGTCACCCCAGGAGATACTGAGGTGTGTTGGAATGTACTGGAAGCGTTAGGACGGCCCTTTGGAGTCTTATTCTCCTGTGATGGTCTGGTTCGTGTCCGTCCCGGAGCTATCACTGCTTGAATATATGGAGTAGCGTTATGAACCGGGTTGGACTCAGGTAAAGGTGGAAAAGTATCCTGGTCCAACAAAAACCGGGACTGCATCGGAGAAGTGACCGGAGTTTTTTGGGACGGGGCCAACATGGATCGTAAGGTCTCCACTGATGTATTCGTGAATTTTCGTTTGTATCTTGTTTTTGCCCATGTCACTGCCAGTTGGAGTGCTTCAGGGTCAAACTCCTGTACGTCCATTAAGATAGAGGCTATTACCTCATCATAGTGGCATCCAAGTATCGTAAGGTTGGCCTTA
This sequence comes from Anoplopoma fimbria, assembly GCF_027596085.1. Classification (NCBI taxonomy): domain Eukaryota; kingdom Metazoa; phylum Chordata; class Actinopteri; order Perciformes; family Anoplopomatidae; genus Anoplopoma; species Anoplopoma fimbria. The sequence continues at coordinate 27,079 of NC_072471.1, read as the reverse complement.
ATCCACATCTCAGTATTAAGTTTCACCTTTTCTGTTGTAATGACAGAAGGTGAAGAAGGTTTAATAAAGGCTACTAGTTTCTCAACTTGTCGCTGCATTCCTGGAGGACAAGAGCCTGTTAGAGATGAATGGTCCAAGATCTCCGAATGATGCAGTGCTTGTAGCATTTTGAAGTATTGTTTTGTGAGATGAAGATTTAATGAATTATGGTTGGTTGTTCTTTTTTTGGCCACTTGGTTATGAACTGCATTGCCTCTCCTTTGGTAAGGAGGGGGGGTGGGCCTGTTCTGGCCTCTCATCTCCCCTAGGGGAGGAAGAAGTGTTTTTTTTAAGAAAAAAAACACAAGAAAGAAAAAAAGCAATTAATAAAATAAAATATTCCAACAAAGCCAAGGGACAAGGTAAATTTGTTTGTAATTATTAGGCTGTTAAGATAAAGAAGATATAGAATTGGGAGGAAAAAAAAGATATATTCTTCCTGTTTAAAATTTCAAATTAGTCCCTATTTATACCGGAGAAGGAAAAATGTTTTGAAAAAAACATTTAATCCTTTGCCAGTCCCTAAAGTGGGAGAAAGCACTCCAGGATCCACCCTAGCACCAGCGAAGTGGTTGTAAAGTCAGTAGTGGTGGGAACTAACCATCTAATGTTATGGCCGTTCTTTTCACCCTCACCCCTATATTTTCCTTTTAAATCACTGCAAATCAAGCTTTCAAAAAAAATTATTAGGAGGTTTAAAGCCACTCAAGTAAGTTTAGCATATGAAAAACATGCCACACACATATACTCTCACACAAGTAAGGGGAAAAAGGAATGGCCACTTCATAGACATGTGTCTCCACTTCAATATAGTGTTTTTAATGGTGCCAGGGCATAGAAAGAATTTGGGAATCAGGACTAAATAAAAGTGGAAAGAATATCCACTCAAAATTTAGTAAAGGGATCACTAAAATTGCTAAAAGAAATTAAAAAGATCTCTAAGAAAGGAAGACATTTTTTTAAAAAAAAGAAAAGTTTTCAATAAGTCCTTATTTCGAACTTTGGTTTTTTCAAAATAACAACAAACGAGCTTTTGATGCTACTATGTAGGTGGTTGGCAAATAACCCAATAGTTTATCCAGTGCTCCTATCACTGCAAAAAATAAGAGGTTTATAACCACTCGGGTAGATTTTGAAAAACCCACACCACTCTCACACTCACTCTCACACCCACAAAGGGAGCACGTTTAAATAAACTTTTTATAGCATGTGCTTTCCCACCCACATACAATGCTACTTTTGCTGTGCAAGAAAGAGCTCTATGTTCAAAAACAAGGACCAAAAAAGAAAACAAAACAAAGAAAACCCTTCTGTGGAACCAAAGTCCACTACAGAGAAGTAAAATAAAAGAGTTGTAAAGTTCAGAAAATGAAAAAGGATCAAGAGGGGTTAGGGTTAGGGTTAGGGTTAGGGTTTAGGTTTAGGGTTAGGGTTAGGGTTAGGGTTAGGGTTTAGGGTTAGGGTTAGGGTTAGGGTTAGGGTTAGGGTTAGGGTTAGGGTTAGGGTTAGGGTTAGGGTTAGGGGTTAGGGTTAGGGTTAGGGTTAGGGTTAGGGTTTAGGGTTAGGGTTAGGGTTAGGGTTTAGGGTTAGGGTTAGGGTTAGGGGTTAGGGTTAGGGTTAGGGTTAGGGTTAGGATAAGGGATGAAAACCACAGATTCTTGATCCTTTTTGAAAATACACCCTCTTCCGAATGTGGTAGAGCCTTGGAAGTGGTGTCCGCCCCCACTAATTAGGCCAAGCCCGATCGAATGGTACCGACCCCGAGTCTGTAGGACTTCGGGAAGGGGGTGAAACGGGCAGAAAATGAAAAAGGATCAAGACGCCTTTTTGAATAACATTTTTTCTGAAGATCCTACAAACTTTTTTCTAACGTACATCTATAGTAAGTAGGGCACGGCCTTTCCAATGGTACTAGGAGTCTCTAGGTCCTTCCTGTGATATAGCTGC
>NC_072471.1:0-7493 GCF_027596085.1 Anoplopoma fimbria | reverse complement strand
GAGAGGGAGAGAGAGAGAGAGAGAAAGAGAAATAGAGAGACATAGAGAAATAGAGAAAGAGAGAGAGAGAGAGAGGTGTTTTGTAATCAGTGGTGGAAGAAGTAATTGATTCATTACCAAAGAGTAATACCACGCACAGAAGTACTCTGATCTTTACTACTGTATAAGTAGTAATACCACAGTACAGAGTACTCTGATCTTTACTACTGTATGAGTAGTAATGCCACGGGTACAGAAGTACTCAGATCTTTACTACTGTATGAGTAGTAATACCACGGTACAGAAGTACTCTGATCTTTACTACTGTATAAGTAGTAATACCACAGTACAGAAGTACTCTGATCTTTACTACTGTATAAGTAGTAATACCATGGTACAGAAGTACTCTGATCTTTACTACTGTATGAGTAGTAATACCACAGGACAGAAGTACTCTGATCTTTACTACTGTATAAGTAGTAATACCACGGTACAGAAGTACTCTGATCTTTACTACTGTATAAGTAGTAATACCACAGTACATAATTACTCTGATCTTTACTACTGTATAAGTAGTAATACCACAATACAGAAGTACTCTGATCTTTACTACTGTATAAGTAGTAATACCACAGTACAGAAGTACTCTGATCTTTACTACTGTATAGTAGTAATACACAGTACAGAAGTACTCTGATCTTTACTACTGTATAAGTAGTAATACCACAGTACAGAAGTACTCTGATCTTTACTACTGTAGTAGTAATACCACAGGACAAGTACTCTGATCTTTACTACTGTATGAATAGTAATACCACAGGACAGAAGTACTCTGATCTTTACTACTGTACTACTGTAGAGTAGTAATACCACAGTACAGAAGTACTCTGATCTTTACTACTGTATGTAGTAATACCACAGTACAGAAAGAACTCTGATCTTTACTACTGTATAAGTAGTAATACCACAGTACAGAAGTACTCTGATCTTTACTACTGTATGTGTAGTAATACCACAGGACAGAAGGACTCTGATCTTTACTACTGTATGTGTAGTAATACCACAGGACAGAAGGACTCTGATCTTTACTACTGTATAAGTAGTAATACCACAGTACAGAAGTACTCTGATCTTTACTACTGTATGAGTAGTAATACCACAGTACAGAAGTACTCTGATCTTTACTACTGTATGAGTAGTAATACCACAGTCAGAAGTACTCTGATCTTTACTACTGTATAGGTAGTAATACCACAGTACAGAAGTACTCTGTTATGAGATAAACCTGGACTGTTTATAAGAAGTGGACCATTCAGTTTGGCATTTTGGCCGTTGCCATACGACTTTTGACTGCCGCCATCCTGGTCTTTGGTCCTCGCCATCTTTGTTTTTAGGCTTCGCCATATTAGTGTGTAGCCATTGCCATCTTGGTTTTTGTCCGTCCTTGTTTGGTTTTGGTCTTCACCATCTTTGTTTTTTGGTCTTCACCATCTTTGTTTTTTGGCCTTCACCATCTTTGTTTTTTGGTCTTCACCATCTTTGTTTTTTGGCCTTCACCATCTTTGTTTTTTGGCCTTCACCATCTTTGGTTTTTGGCCTTCACCATCTTTGGTTTTTGGCCTTCACCATCTTTGTTTTTTGGCCTTCACCATCTTTGGTTTTGGTCTTCACCATCTTTGTTTTTTGGCCTTCACCATCTTTGGTTTTGGTCTTCACCATCTTTGGTTTTGGCCTTCACCATCTTTGTTTTTGGCCTTCACCATCTTTGGTTTTGGCCTTCACCATCTTCACTACCTTGGTTTTAGGCAGTTGCCATTTCTTTTTTTTTTTTTGGTCGCCACCATAGTGTTTTTTTGTCAATAAGAGGGAGGACAAGATGTTGGAGCTTAGTACAAACGAACCAGGACCAAAATGGGTACAATAACTTTCATCTAGTAGAAACACTGAAAGAGTTTTAGACGAAAACGCGGACAACTCCCAGACCGAACAACGCTGTTATAGAGACCTGTCAATCACAGTAGCCCCGCCCTAAAGCAGACACTATCACTATCCTAAGGTTTATCGGGGGCATGACGCAATGTGAAATCAAATTTAACTTTTATTTATACAGAACCAGAGGTTGCTGTCTGGTAAAACCCTGTAGTTAATAACTTACTGAAGTAATACTACAGAAGTATTAAATAAACTTAAAGTAACAAAAGTACTTTCAAAAAGTAGAGTGCTTGAGTAAATGTACTTTGTTATTTTCCAACAATGGTATGCACTGAACTGTCAGCAAAAGTTTTATCAAAGGATTTGAGGATTTTTTATCCTCCACTTGTGATGTAGAGCTGCTCGTTTTATCCAATCAGAGAGCGGGAGAGGATCATGTGACCCTCTGACTGCTGGAGGACGAACATACTGACAGATTTCTGCACAGACATCCACAGATTACAGAGTGGAGAGCTGAGAGAGGTGAGTCTGTAATCTGATGTCAGTCACCAACATGTTGGCAGCAGAAACCGTTTTGCTCATGAATTATTCAGCGAGAGAATAAACTGTGATTCACTCGTTGTCACATTTCACAAGAAATAAACAGCTTCAAACAGACGTATTTATATATTTACATAATCACTCAGCACATGTTTTACTGTTTGTTTGTTTGTTGTTAGATTTAGATCAGAATTAATGACACAGTTCTCCAATTTTCTCTTAGTTAATAACATCAGATGTAAACCCGTGGGGAGATCATGTGTTCGGTCATGTGTGTTTGTGTGTCTGTCCGTCTGTCCTCAGCTAATCTTGCATACTGCTGGTCCAATCCACCTGAAATTTTCTGTGCACATTCATGACTGTATGAGTAAGGATCTCTCACTTTTGGTCTCATTTTAAACCGGAGCACCTGCAGATTAATTACTTATTTGACTAAAGTTGGACACCATACAAGTTGAATAAACCGTCATCTTAACATTCAGGGAGTCGTAAAGGACAACAGAGGGAGATTAAACTCTTCTTTGACAGATTTGAATGTCAGAGTGGAATTTTTAAACAGGTTATTACACATTAAAGTTAACTTACCAATGCACTAATATTTCTTTCATTGACATGTAGAGGAAGATGATTTAGATTTTTATTGATAGTAAAATGAAACATCACTTTTTTAAATCAACTTTATAAACATCACGTGTTGTGTTTTGGTTGACGTGCTTGTTCCAGCTGTTTTGTTGTCGCTTCTTGTCTAAATTTCTGCAACATTGTAGATTTAGTTCTATCTTAATTCCAAAATCTGGTAACATACTCTAATAATAATTACGAGGTGTATCGGTACTGAAATGTGATTTGCTGCTTATTAACGCAACAAGGATAAGTGCTGAAACAATAAATAGATTTTTGTGTTTTTTCAAGGTAACATGTGGAGCTACAAGTGATTCTGCAGATGCATGCAGGACGTTGAATGAGACTTAAAACGGTAATTAGTTAATTTGTCCATTTTTCCTTCTTATAAGTCATCATTTAGGGGGGGGTTGTTGAATAAAAGTGTAATAAATGTCATCATAGTTCATTCATAGTTTGCTGTTTTCAAAGGTCACTTTTTATTTAGTTTTACTCATTTTAGTCATAAAAAAAACCGCAAACAAATATCTCTACCTTATTATTTCTTGTAACAGCTAGTTTACAGCTCTTGGTATTTTTCTATTAGCATTAGCGCCTTGATTTTCAAGGCTGATCTTGCAAAGTTAGATGTTGTTTTGTATAATTTAAATACTGTATTTTTTACAGTGTGTTTTGCAAAGTTTTTATTATTTTATCATTAAAATAAATGATATTAAACAGCCCGGCTGAGCAGTCAGGATATGGTTGCTAACAAATCACACATGTTTTCTGCTGGTGGTGTTTTTTGTGGTGTTTGGTCATGTGTTGGAGGTCAGGTGTTCCCGGCTGTTACCAAGGTGACACTGACCAACGACCAGCTCATCAACAATCACGCCGCCAGCTGTTGGATTGGCTATTGACACACATGCTGCCAGCAGTTTGATTGGCTATCACATGAGCCATTACTTTTTACTACAATTGGCTTTTTCCTGCCCATCTGTCTCAGAAATGTGTGTGCGAGTGTGTGAGTGCCATTATCAGTGTGTTAAACTATCCGTTATCTGAAACACATGTGGGAAAAGTGTATATGTGTGTGTTCTGTCAGGTTGATGTCATGCTCAGTGAAGCTAAGAGATAGTTTTTCTCTCTCTGTCAGACGGTGGTCAATGCTTTTGTCCAGCGAGAGGCTAAGTGTGAATCACTCTGTCCGTCCGACACTGAGGTCCAGCAAAGAAGTATGTGGACACCTAAACACATCCAACACTCCTCTGGGTTCAGGCTTTCCACCAGATTAAGAAACACAAATTTTGAATTTCAGTAGCCATGGTTTCCATCAAAATGTAATGCAAATTTAACCAAATTAATGCTTATTTCAATCCATTATCTTTTCGGAATTATTAAAAGTTGGTTAATTGGGATTAAAACTGGTGCAAAATCTCCACTCTGAAAACCTTTATACCATTGCAAAAGAAGATGGTGAAACTAGATGACGTGATTAACAGGTGCTAGTCGAAGCTCAAAGGATGAAAAACAATGTAGAAAGCTGGATGCAAATATGACATTTCTGTTTGTTTCATGTGTGAACGTGAGGAAGGTTGCATCAGATCTGTGTGGAGCGATATGGAGACGGTTGTTTTTAATCTCTTCAGCGGAGAAGATTCAGTGGACGTTGTAGTCACATACTTACGCCACAAAAACATCTTTGCGATGTTAAAAAGATTTTATCTAATTTTCAACTCTTTTTCAAAAAAAATTGGGAGATAAGCAAGGCATTGTGGGATGGTAAACGTCACAGCAATGACAAAGGTGAAGACAAAGACAGGACGCAGGAAGATAAAAAAAAAACATAGTTTTCACAAATTTAGCTAGAAGCTCCGTAGTCATTTGCTGAAAAATCCAGTCCCGAGAATAAATCTGTGCATTTTACCTTTCTGTCAACCACGGGATACATTGAATGTTGACGCTTCTGAAAAAAGAAATACATTCCATATCAGCCTTGTATCATGCTCACATAAACTCACAATGCTACTCGATAAACGTTTAGTTAAGTTTGGCAACAAAACTTCTTGGTTAATGTTAGAAAAAGATCATTGTTTGTGTATGAATAACGTGTATGTTTGTAAAAAAAAACAACCCTAAGGTAGCTACGTGTTTCTCTTACCTAACAAGCGTAAAAAAATTACGTTACAAGAAAGTTAACATTTACTTTCGGTTTCACAGGGGGCATGAAAAGCCGTCTACTGTGAAAGTCCTGTGTATACTGAACGATTGGTCTTTCAATTTGTTATCTGACCTTCACCTCTGTGACGTCAGCGAAGGCCCCAAGTGTCTGTGACGTCCCATATTTTGACTTCAGCCCAAATGTTGCAAAATGCCCTGTGAAGGCAAATTCGATAGACCTCCTATGACATGATTGCTTGTTTGTAATAAACTCTTGGTAGTCCTTCACTACAGCACTGTCGCATGATTAACGATGCTGTAGCAAGTAAAATAGTCCTATGGACAGATCGTTGCAGTCCTTCACTACCATGATTAACGTATTTACTATATACCGATATTTACAGAAGAAAGAAAAGATATCTGTCACATGAAGTGCATTCTAAAAGTTAAACTATTACTGCGTCTAGGTGTAACCGTCTCACCCGGAAAAAAGAAAAAGCTCTTGGAGACGCTTTTAATCGTGTCTTCCCTGCGTCTACATTGACAACAATGGATTTGAGGGTGCACATCTTGTGAACGTCCCCTTAGAGAGACTGTGTGTGTGTGTGTGTGTGTGTGTGTGTGTGTGTGTGTGTGTGTGTGTGTGTGTGTGTGTGTGTGTGTGTGTGTGTGTGTGTGTCGAATGAAACAGTCTGACATTGCATGGCCAATTAGAGTCCTATTCCAGCCAACTGGATCAAGGTGGAAGACAGCAAGGGGGAAGAGTGAGAGGGAGAGAGAGTGAGAGGGGGAGAGAGAGAGAGGGGGAGAGCTAAGTGGGCGGTACACTCTTCTGCCTCGGGGTAGATTGGTGTCAAGTGCAGAAAGCGCACACACAGTGGGCAGAAAATATAATGAATGTGTATCACTGGTGAGGAAGAAAGAGTGTGTGTGTCTGTGTGTGTGTGTGTGTGTGTGTGTGTGTGTGTGTGTGTGTGTGTGTGTGTGTGTGTGTGTGTGTGTGTGTGTGTGCGTGTGTGTGTGTGTGTGTGTGTGCATGTGTGTGGTCTCTGCACTTGACACCAATCTTGCAGCAGAGAAACCAAAAAGAAAAAAAGCGAGACGTGAGCATGTCAGAGGGAGAACAGACTTAAAGCCGAACGCACACTGATCCGAACATCAATATTTCAAAATTTCCTGGAAAGCACAAATCCATCTATGATTCATACTGAGGCTGCAGGAAAGAGAGACAGGGATGCAGATGCAGACAGACAGATGGTCCTGTGGTCAGCATACACAGTGAAAAGAGAGGCTGGTTGTTTCTTTGCGGTGAGCTGAATCACTGACGGCGTGTGTGTTTGATGTGAAGCTGCTGGGACGCTGCGTATGGAGCTCATGGTGGTGTTTGCTCTCTAATGTTTAGCATCAGTCTCCTGTGTCGGGGCTCTGTCGGCTTTAGGGAATGAAAGAGCTACACATCACTTCATCAGCTGTTCATCCTCTCTGATGCAACGTTATCACATCACTCACGCCTACCTGCAGACTGCTACCAGGATCCCAGGGCTTTACGGAAGAGCCATTTTTAAGCAAAAAAAACTCTTAAAGGGGACATATCATACTTATTTTCGGGTTCATACTTGTGTTAAGGGTTTCTACGAGAACATGTTTACACGTTTTAATGTTCAAAAAACACATTATTTTTCATCATACCGTCTGTCTGAATATACCTGTATCATTATGTTTCTAAAATGCGCCGTTTTAGTGCCTGTCTCTTTAAGAGCCACTTTCTAGAAAAAGCTAGGTCTGCTCTGGAAAAAAAAACTGGAGCACCTTTAAAAAGGTAGTTCTCAAGCCGAGTCTGGTAGGAATCAAGTTATCAAAATGTGTAAACACAAGCACTGAAAAAGGTATTCATAATACGACTACAAGTCCATGTCAAGTTTCCATGCCTTTATAAAAAGTCTGACTCTAGTCTCAACTCCTTAACAACAAGTCCAAGTCAAGACTCAAGTCCTTAAGAACGAATCCATGTCAAGTCTCAAGTGCTTAAGAACAAGTCAAAGTCAAGACTCAAGTCCTTAACGACAAGTCAAAGTCAAGTGTCATGTGCTTTAGGACAGGTCTTAGTCAAGTGTCAAGTCCTTAAAGCTAGGGTGGGTAATTTCTTTACTGCAATATTTGGCAAAACTGTCCTAATAGCAGTCAATATGTAGGTGAAGTGCTCTGAGAATATCTGCTCATAACTTTGCTCTCCCCTGCCTCTGTGGGCCGCACCCAAAAATTGCCACTCCTCATGTACACTT
>NC_072470.1:13512955-13525654 GCF_027596085.1 Anoplopoma fimbria | reverse complement strand
TGAGGTACACTGCAACACTGTATGCTGTCTGTGTACTAGGAGGAGGAGTGTTATAGGGTCAAAAACAGTCATGCGTCATTATGTGGAACTATGGATTAAACTGAAAGACAGGTGAAGGAGGTCAATGCAAACACCTCAACATGATTCGATCATAGTAAGCTTTCGTTTAGACACTCTGCATCAACAATCAAACTTTCATTTATGTACTGTTAATAGTTCAGATTTATGGATCAGGAGTTGAGGAAAACAGATTTTGTGAGCTTGCATCAGTATGTTCAGTCCCCATTAATGGTAACACACACGAGTTACGAGAGGAATGATGAGGTGACTCAGTAACTACATTTTGACTGAAAAAAAGTCTGAAAAATTAATCAGTCAAGAAAACAAAAGGCTTCGGGATCGGGCAAAAAAAACTATTTGGATTGGGATTTGTCAAGAAAACAATTGCGAATTGGCAAGAATGTGATGATTCAAATAAAGTTGAAGTAATGTATGGATATTGTATTATCCTTGAAATTTGAGGAGCACATTTTAAAGATTCAAACCACCCATACTAATTTGTTTTCTTATCTTGATACAGTTTGATGATCTTGACATATTGCCTTACTTTCATTGTGTTACGGTTAGATTTAAATTTACAAAATTCTTATATTAAGACTAACCGCTCTTCCTCCGACCCATCTAGCGGGTGTTTCCAAAGAAGCCCTGGGAGTGTGTGACCAGCTGTGAGTTCCTTCAGTCAGTGTTGGCAGTGAAGCAAGGCCGTTGTCCACCTCCAGAAAGAGCCAGCGGCTTTGCAGCGGCCTGTGTGGAGAGTTGTGATCATGACCGTGAATGCTCAGCTCAGAAGAAATGCTGCTCCAACGGCTGTGGCCACACCTGCCAGTCTCCCAAAGACCTCTACAAGGGTAAGTAGAGCCAGGAGAGTTGGCCCAACAGAAACATTTTGTGTGGAGAAAGTATTTTATTATTATTCTAGTTGCACTACAATGCAAAGTACAGATAGCCAGTGACAAGATCTTTGAGTACTATTGCTGCAGAAGTCTTTCACCTATTTGCAGTGGTGGAATGTAACAAAGTACATTTAATTAGCACTGTAAATATAAATTGACTTGTAATTCACTTCAGTATTTCTATTTTATGTTGCTTTATGCTTTTACTCAATACATCTCAAAGGCAAGTATTGTACTTAAAAGGAAAATGTACCCATCCGAGTTAGGTCTATAGTGTGAAAAACGTAGCTGCAGTTATTACTTATGTTCTCATTGCCTCTTGTGCGCAGCTACAAAACCGTTTTTTCAGATTTTGTTGGAGGTTTCTCTTCCATATATCAGTGACTTGACTTGGTATATGGAATACTACTTCAGCTTTGGTATCTGTTGTGCGCAATGCTGCACAAAACCTTTTTCCAGTGTACATCCTGCAGTGTAGCTTTTACAGTGTATATGCTAGAGGTGGATATTCAGCCAATATGAGCTGCAGAGACCAAACATCGGCAGCAGACCTTTTGCTTAAATTGCCCTCCAATGCTAACAGAAACTGAATAATTCTGCTTCAATGATTTAAAGCAGAATTATTTATTCTGACCAAACCAGAATTTCTGAGAACAGTGGAAAGGCTAATACATTGCTAAAGGGTTTAAGTGAGTTTTATTTTGTTTCCGTTGAGTTTGAATTATATATATCTTTGAAAATGAGTTAACAAAGATAAACTTAAATACAGAAGGTGTACGGATGTATTTCATTTCGTTTTCAGTCTGTGTGAGTATGTTCTGCTTATTTGCTTATTATATCAAAGAGCAGGACGGAGCGCTTCAGACGCTCATTTGTGCCCACTGCCATCAGACTGTACAACAACAGCAGAGACCACAGTCTGTCATCATGCTGACCAGTCCCCCCCCCCCCCCATGTGGATATACTGTGCATTTTTTTTTTTTTTTGTATTCTTATTTTTTATTTTATTCTATTTTTATTTTATTGTATAATATGTGTATTTATTATCTGTTTCTGTGTAGTTGAGCTGCTGCAACACTTGAATTTCCCCCATGGGGATCAATAAAGGAATATAATAATAATAAATATTTATCAGACAAAGCAAAATAAAAAAATTCTGGCAATGCATCCTGGTACATCTAGGAACAGCCTGCATGGCTCTGCGGCAGTAGAGTATAGCTCTGTTAATATAGGGTTAGCGCACTGGAGAATTTATTGCTTCAGTGAACTAGATTCACAATCAACACTGATTTGACATCTAAATAAAAGAGTGCAAATATTCCCTTGTTCTTAAGGAACAAAAAAGAGCAGTCAGACCATCAGAGCTCTCATCAGTACACTGGGATTTTCCCATGGGTATATATATTACCATAACTGCACCAGTCCAGCATATTGATTTTTTAACTATCTTTAATTTGAAGATGTTTTATATCCATCATACATAACGGCTTATTCTTTCTACGGTCGTGGAGGTGGAGCAGGGTTCACCATAGACAGGTCCCCAGACTATCGCAGGGCTGTCAGATAAAGACATAGAGACAGACAACCATGAACGATCACATTCACACTACAGGCAGTTTAGAGTAATCAATTAACCTAAGCTGCATGTCTTTGGACTGTGGGAGGAAGCCGGAGAACTCCCAGAAAACCACGCTGTCACAGGGAGAACCTGGCCCCTCTTGCTGTGAGGTGACAGTGCTAGCCACTACACCACCGTGCAGCCTGTGATAAAACAATGATTATTATTCAATTCAATTTATTTTATAGAGCCCAAAATAACAAATTGTCCTCTGTCCCAGGACCCTCATATAGGCTCAGGAAAAATGACCTAAAAAAACTTTAACAGGTTCCACAGAAGAGGAGCCTGATAACTGAAGGCTCTGGCTCCCATCCTACTTTTAGATACTCTAGGAACCACAAGTAACCCTGCATTGATGGAGCGCAGCTCTCTAGTTGGGTAATATGGAACTATAAGTTCCTTAAGATAAGACGGTGCCTGACCAGTTAGAGCTTTGTAGGTGAGGAGAAGGATTTGTAATTCTATTCTTGATTTAACAGGGAGCCAGTGCAGAGAAGCTAATACTGGAGTAATATGATCTCTTTTCTTAGTTTCTGTTAGAACACGTGCTGCAGCATTCTGGATCAACTGTAAAGATCTAAGAGACTTATTAGAGCAGCCTGATAATAAGGAGTTACAGTAATTTAGTCTAGAGGTAACAAATGCATGAACTAGTTTTTATGCTTTGAGACAGGAAGTGACTGATTTTCGCAATGTTACGTAAATGAAAAAGGCTGTCCTTGAGATCTGTTTTATATAAGAGTTAAAAGACAGATCCTGGTCAAAGATAACTCGGAGGTTCTTAACGGTAGTGCTGGATGCCAGAGCAATGCCATCTAGAGAAAGTATACCCTTAGATAATTGATTTCGAAGGTGACCCGGGCCTAGTAGAATGGCCTGTTAGTAAAGACAGATTGATCATTTATAATAATAATCTCTTATAATTACTATAATAATATGGCCTACCGACCCAAGCAACAAACTACATAAGAAACAAGCATGATCGCAAATGTTAACTTCTATCTTCATAAAACATATTTAGTAACGTCATTGTCATGCGAAGACTCTCTATTGATAGCTTATCACTTTAATTATGACCCCTGCAAACATTTGATCTATTTGTTCTGTTGTATCTGTTAAAAGTGCATCGGCTGCAACTGGGTGCTCTTGGCTGGGGTTCCTGAGTGATATAACGTCATTAGAAACTAATTGTTGGCGAAATCATGAAGAATTGGAATGATAGATAAAACCTGTGAGATGACAAGAGTATTCCTCTTGAGGGTTAAACTGTTATACGAGTCTTGTCAACCTAAAAAGAAGTCATCCCAGCCTCCCATGGGCCTGTACTCAAAAAGTATGAGGTAATTCCAGGTGGAACAAACAAAGTGCAGCTGCTGTAAGTCCGAGTCAGGTGGAGCTTGCCCTACTTAGGCCTTCATTGTCAGAAGAGGGATCAGAGAGAGCAGAGAAACAGAGATCTGTCAGCTTGCTGCAGAATGTTCATGCCCCACTGATGGTAACACACATGATAGGAGAGGAATGATGTGGGGAAATTCATTGTCTTCTCACACCGGCGCACTGGGCAAAGCTGTAAATCCCCACAGCCCCAGGGGACACTGACTGACCTGACAGAGAGCCTGATGTCATCCATGCTAGGACACAGACAATATGTGCTGAGAATTAAAGAAGACGGATGCATCTGGGAGGCATATAGAATAAGACTATCTGACATCGGATCAGTTTGCTGACTCACAGTCTGATATAGAGCTTTTTACAAAACCTTCTGATCTCTGCAGACCTTTTCACCTCTGACCTACAATCGTATACGATACATCAGGGGTTCTCAAACTTTTTAGTGTTTTTTTTAAGTGTGAGAATATTTTCCAAGAGCCTGCTCTAAATAGTAACAGTGATTAAGGAAATGCTCTTACTACCATTTGTATTCTTGCTATTCAAACTACTTGTTTTCGGATTTTTCAGCCAAAATACTTCAGACCTTTTTCTTTATATAAACGGAAACATCCAATCAATTTGAATCATGTTATGACCATTCATTTACTTTTTAAACGGTGGGTCATTTGATTCAGATTGCATTTGGACTCAACTTGACATCATTTATTATTTTCAAATAATTGATCTTAAAATGTTTCTTCCCCTCAGTTTTATTCTTTTCTACTTTTTGGAGGATGTGTATTTCATGGTTTGAGAACAGGATGATGTTTGTCTCCCAGGTGCTCCGCTGAAGCCAAGGAAGGAGCTGGGCTTAGAAGAACTCTCGTCTGGTCAGCTGGAGGTGCGTTGGTTCTCCCGGTTCAACATCTCAGCAGAGCCTGTGGTCTACATCCTGCAGAGGAGGTGGAACTTGGCATCCAGCCCAGCGAGGACACTGCGACCTCCTGGCAGGTGGTGGCACAGGTTAGTTCACTGCACCCAATGTATGGTGGTGATTTATCTGATTAAAATCCGGCGACATAATCAAGCACTCACAACTGCACTCATTGTGAAGCAGTTCCTAACTGGCCAAACTTAAAATAATTGGCTTGTCTCTCCTGATTTATGACTCCAAGGTTCTGCTCTAGAAGACTTTAAGCTATAAAAACATATAAATCTCTGAGACTGAGGCACAAATAGAATCAGAAATGGCTGTTGACAGCAGTGTGCCTTGTAATTGTGCTTTAAAAGTTTTTGAGGGTAAAGTTAGGTATGCTGCACGGATGAATCGAGAAGATCTCAGTCGTTTGTGGGAAGAATACATTTCCCACAATACATTTTTAGATTGTGGAAAAGAAAAAAAAATATTTATATAGACAGAGAGATATAGAGCCAACCTCATGCACATCACATCAAAAGATGAAGGTGTATTTGTAAACCTTAAATCACACCTTGCTTTTGATGAAAGACACAGTAAAACTGACACCGCTGTCAGGTTTTAGGTTGAACCCATAACTCCATAACGTATTCGCCAGCGCCTGAAGCTGGTGTACTACAGTACCTCTACACAAACATCTACATTTGAAAACACGTTTTTTTGCCTTATGTTGGCCGTCTGCTCACACTAATTCAACATTTTCTTAACATCCCAACACTTCAGTGCAGCGGTAAAAGGGTTACTTTTCTCAACATTAATATTCATGAGCCTTCATCAACTCACCACTCAACCAGTTGACACTTGGCAGAGACTGTCCCACTGCTGAACATGCTTTTTAAATGTTTTTTTCTCTATGATTTTTTACTAGGTGCACTTTGGTTTTAAAGTGCCCAAATGTCAAAGTCTTTGCCAATATTCTGGGGTCCTTTTATGTGTTTGTGTAGAGTTTGAAAATCAACTTTCTGTTCTTAGATTGTCTAAGACCCAGAGGAAGACATCTTTTTTCCAAACAGCAGTAGGTTAATGTATTGTCTTGCTCTCAGTTATCTTTAACCAAAGTCTCTCCCTGATTCATCACAGACCACAGAGCAGGGAGCAAGGCTCTCCGACATCCGGCCGGGTCGCTGGTACCAGTTCAGTGTGGCAGCTGTCAACACCCACGGGACCAGAGGTTTCACCACGCCCAGCAGACACATCCACTCCAGCAGAGGTCAGACATACCGTCTGTGTGTGCGTGTCTGTGTGAGTCTGTGTGTGTGTGAGTGTTTTCTTTGTTCTTGAGTCACTAAAATCATGAAAACAAGTATTTCTTAACCCTGGTTCTCCAGACTCGGGTCTCTGCAGACCCCGAGGTATACTTTTTTCTCTTTTATTTCATGTTTTGTCTATCAATCAATTGTTTCCTATTGGCTTCACATCATTGTATCATGTTTAAGTTTTATTTAGTGATTTCAAATCCATTCATCATCTTCCGTAACCACTTATCCAGTTAAGGGTCACGGGGGGCTGGAGCCAGATCTCAGCTGTCATTGGGCGAAGGCAGGGTTCACCCTGGTCAGGTAACCAGACTATCACAGGGCTGTCATATATAGACAGACAACCATTCACGCTCACATCCACACCTACGGGCAATTTAGAGTCATCAATTAACCTTAGCTGCATGTCTTTGGAGTGTGGGAGGAAGCCGGAGACCATGCAAATATATATACTGTATATATATATATATATATATACATATATATATACAACACATTTCATCTTTTTTTCATTTTGGTGAATCAGACAGAAAAAGATAGTCCTTACTAATAAGTAAGTGATATGCTTCCACTGAAATCGTAAACTATAAGTTACATACTCAATATGCAACATATCCACATAGAACGGTTCATATGATATCTTACAGGAAGATACTACTTATTTACCTACATAAGGCAGCAAAATGTGTCAATTTCCGGTCGTTACATTCATACAGTCTTTTCAAAATAAGCTTCTGTCTTAACAGGCCTGCAGTATGTGTACTATCCTCCGACATACTTTTGTGTGAATAAACAGTGGAATATTTGTATCTTTTTGGAAGAACTGAGCTGTAATTATCAGATCACATCCTGAGAGCCTCCTTGCCAATTGGAGGTGCATAACCATGGTAACCCAGGCCAACATCATGTGACCAAACAATGATTTATCAGAATCATAAAGTCTGAACTTATTCGAAATATAGTTTACGCATTTCAAAGGGAAATAATATACTTAATTGAAGCATCATTGACGTTACAGAGTTGTGCACCATTGTGTGTTATGAACATTGTTGTCATTACCGCATTGTATTCTGTGATATTTATGCTGGAGTAGTGCACAGTTTTTGCATCCTGTAGTATTTCATGCAATTCATGTACTATTGGTTTAATACTAAGGTTTTCACCCTAGGTATAGAATTTCACATGCAATTATAGAAGTAGTAGTTACGTGCAATACATAATCATGAACATTCTGAACTTACCATATACATTACCTGTACTTTATATAAGATTTGGTACGTATATACCATTTTTCATTCATATCTGTGATCCTAACCATTAATCTGTTTATATTTCTGGCATTGCGTATATTTTGGATTTGCACCTTATTATTATATTTAATATTTGCTTCCAAGTTTGTATTGCAACTGCTGCACAATAGTTTCCCTCAGGACAAATAGTTATATCTCACTTTATCTTTTCTTGTACACTAGATGCATAGATCTAGATTGCATTATTGACATTTTATTAACGAAGTGTATACAGTGTTGATAAAGCCCCTATCAAACTGCATGATCCTTTCTGAATTCATTAAAAAAAACTATGGAAAATGTTTAATCCTGAAAGGGTTTTCCTGTAATATAATTTCAGGGAGTAACTTTAGCATCCAGTCTGAGAAAGCACAAAAGAAAACCAGTTCAGTATTTATATGGTTTTGTGGAATTAACATCATATACTATATATCTCCGCAATGGTATGTAATATTATTCTGTGTAGCAAGTTTATGAATATTAACATCCTCTCACCCTCAGACCCCTGCAATCCTCCGGCTCCCACTGAGCTGAGAATGGCCAATATGAGCTTTGGCCCTGGCAGGGCGGTGTCGGCCTGGCTCCAGTGGAGCATGTCCGCTGACCTGGATGTTCCCGTCCACCACTACAAGGTCAGCTGGAGCTGGACTGCAGTAGGAAATCCTTCTGCTTCATCCCTGACCAAGAGGAGGAAGTCAGTCAGAGAGGTGAAGACTGACACTTATATTACAGTGCTCTGAGAATGTCCTAGGTCACTACTTCCATCCAGACTTCATCTTATGCTAACTGTCCTCTGACAGAATGTGTGTGCCATGTCTTGTCATGTGAATTCGTTGGCTTTGTATGCAAACTGGTGGCGGTTTAAGCTGGCTGGGATGTTGTCTTTGATGTGCTGGAAAACCAGTCCCTCAAAGGAGTGGTAAATGTTTAAACAAGACACTGCAGATGTTTTAGGTAGAGGGAAGATGGTGGCTGTCTTCTTAGCACACGACCAGGGATGTGATAAGTTCCTGCAGCATTACTCATATTCACTCTAAGAAGGATTCTTCTCATATCCACTGAGGATACTGACAGACGCTGGTCCTCTGGAGGCGGGCAGACTGGACTCTATCAATGCTGTATGTTTCCTTGTCAACTGGAAGAACTTTCTTTTGCCCCAGCCAGCAACATCTGAGTGTAAAAACTGAAGCCAATGCGGAAGTGCCTGAAACTTGCATTCTTTCAAACGCCCAGCAGGGGGCGACTCCTCTGGTTGCAAAAAAGGTGATTGTACAGAAATCTGTGAGAAAGTGTCCTTACTTCTCAATAATTCTTCAGTACAGCATGATGTTCATTTACTAAGTTATGGCCCATTTAGAGTCAAATACACCATAAAGCAGAGTATGCTTTAGGGCGAGCTACCTTGTCATTGAAGGGTCGCTTGGGAGTTGTCTGTGTTTTCTTCTTAGACCTTTAACCCTTTCACAGTGCGTTTTTTTAATTTGTTAAAGTGAACTGTAACCTTTATGTCACCTAAAAAGGTCTTATCCGGTGTTCAGTTGTACTTAACTCTACTCTTTCATGCCACTTCTAGTTGCATAAGCTAAGATGGTGACTGCAAAACAAAAGATGGCGACAACCAAAAAGCTGAAGTTGAGGCTTTAAAACAGCAGATCACGGACGAATGGGTCACGTCACGGTGACTACATCCTCTTCTTCTATAGTCTACGTACGGCCCTCAACTCTCCATCCAGCTTTCGGTTTTTTGCCAACACATTCTCACTCCCAACTCGTCCCATACTGACGCTTGGCCCGAAGCTTCAAACTATGAGGCTCTGGGTACCCCTTTACATGTCAGTGTTGGACATACCAGGGATGGCATGTCAGTTTCCACTTCTACACGCATGCATAATGTCTTTTCAAAATAAACTTCCAACCTCACAGGAAGCTAGGATTATGCAACAAAGCCACTTAGTTATGTTTAGCAAAAGAGCATGGTTGATGTTAACTTAACTTCACTGACTAACGACTCACGTGACCAGGCGTTGGTATTTATAAGATGTGAGAAATACGGGGTTGTATTTGCAGGTGTATGATGTCACTGAAATAAAAGTCCTGCTTAGCATTGCAACTTAACAGCTACAAGCAATGAAGATTTCATTAATATTTTTACTCCTTTGAAAGACAAAGATTGCAGATGGGAACAATATTTTAATATGAAAACAGTAAGCTTGATTCTCTTGTTCTATTCTTGTATTGTCTAAACTTTGCTTTGTGTGTATGTGCCTGCTCACCTTATTGTGTGTGTGTGTGTGTGTGTGTGTGTGTGTGTGTGTGTGTGTGTGTGTGTGTGTGTGTGTGTGTGTGTGTGTGAGAGCAAGAAAAGGGTGATTTTCTTCAATAAGTGGCTGTAAATTGCCATGGAAGTTCAGATTAAAGGATAGGTAGCAAAGAAATCTCCCAGGAAATTCCAAGGGAGGCTTTGACATGGATAAGAAAATGCAATGAGCTATACAAATGCAAATCAGGATGGTAGTTCTTAAACCTTTTTCTTAAATATATTAACCGAATTTTAAGAAAATCTGTGTATGAATAAATCAGGTTTAGTCTGATTTCAGACTCAGACCAATGGGGAAGATAAAGGTAGAAATCAATGTTTCTAGATTTGTCTCATTTAAGTATAATATGATAACTGTCCTTGTATGCCACTAGCAATAGTACATATATCTAGGGGTTGAGGGATCTCTGGCAAGCCCCCTTGATCCTCGATCCTTGCTACTCGAAATGCATTTATTAATTGAGATGTCCTTCAAGATGAAGCGCTGAGTTTGATTTCTAAGTTTCAAGCCGGAGGAGCCAGGAGCAAGGAATCAGGAAGTCATCAAAAGATTGGCAAATGAGAAAGACCCCTACTATTAGACAGTAAGCAGGAGCCTCTGGTACCGTCCGCCAGACCCTGCAGCTCAGGCAGTGGCTGTGAAGGCTTCAGCCAGAGGAGGACAAGTAAGGTCAGATCACATTTATACAAGTGCAGTCAACAGAGGAGGACAAGTAAGGTCAGATCACATTTATACAAGTGCAAAGCGCTCACCAACCTGTATGCCACACTTCAAGGAGGACTAAAGGCAAAACCATCAGTACTCTGCTGCATATCACTGATGTCTTCACATTGACCCCATTCGGCCTATTGCCAAAATATACGACCAATAGGTGCCAAAAAGACACTTCCAACAGCATTTCATCCCCCAGGTCAGGCTGTTCCAGAGAGGAACCTTGCCTGTCTACCACTCCAGGCCATCAGATAACTGTAGTATCCAGATAAAAATGCACTACTGCTAAAATCCTCCAAAAAGTGTGTTTTCAGATCGGGATGAAGCCATGGAAGTCATCATGTCATTTGCCAGCTCGCATCAGCTGCTTTATATCACGGTCATTTTTGGTTTATATTTTAGATATTGTTTCATTTTGCTGTATTAATAAAGCTTTTTTGTTTACTTTTGTGTGTGTGTGTGTGTGTGTGTGTGTGCAGACCCAGGTGGAGCTGGACAGCATGCGGTCTAACAGCAGCTACAGTGTGGAGGTCCAGGCTGTGTCCTATTGGGGACAAACTCCGCTCAAAGGGCCCCGTGCCGTCCTCCACTTCTCCACACAGCGCAGTATGTCTTTATACATAATCAAAAAGGACTCTTTGGCATATAGAATTTCAAATTAATAATCTTGTTCTAATGTAAAGGAAAAAAAGAAAACTTATCTTTGTGTCTGCTGCAAGGATTTATACTTCTTTATCAATGTTTTTATGGAACAGGTTGAAGTGGTCAGCATTCCGCAGTAAATGTTTCCTTTTGATTTTATCTAACACTTATGGTGCTTTAAGAAGAAAAGGAAAAAGAGGACATTTGGGAGAGACTTTGTCCTGCTGGGATGTTACATCTTTGATCCGTGGTATCTCAGAGCTTCACACAACATTACAATTCTACACACAAACTTTTCAGCGTCACGTAGCAAAAACAAATGATTACCTTTAAATCAAATTTCAAGGTCTTCCTTTCTTAAAATAAAAAGTATGCATTTTTTTTTTAAACATTTGGTATAGTTACATAAGATATCTCAACAACTTCATGGCCCAATTACCATAAAAGTTGGCATAGATATTCATGGTCCCCAGAGAATGATTTGATCATGACAAGTGTCTCACCAGCATTGAATAGACTACTATGAAATATGCTTGATCTTCAAGGTTTCCAAATGACAAATCCGATTAGTTTTGTTGGCCACTTGAGCTTCCCTTTAGCACCATCATTCCAAATGTCCATTTCAACAAAAAAATTTTTTTAGCACATTCATGCTCCTCAGGGAGGAACCGTTGTCAGTTTCGAGGACATGCTATAGATAATGGAGCTTCTGTGAACATCTTAATCAACCAACGGTATTTAAAAACCTTGAGTTTGAAAGGAAATGCCCAAAAATGTACATCAAATAATATCAAATAAAGCTGCTCTTTGTTTATGCCTCATGCCAAACCATTCTGGGATATTAGTGAGCATGTTAGATTACTCATAGAGATTGCATTGAGCTGTTTGAACAGAGCCTGGACAGGAAGTGATGGAAGGACTTCAGCTCTCTATGAGCTACTGTTTCTTTCTCATATTCGTATGTGTTGCTTCAACAGGCCAACCCCCACACATACAGTTTTAATTATATTCTGTCTGTTTTATAGCCACCATTACTGCTCCAAGAAACCCCACAGTTCCCAGTCTGGATGTTGGGACACCATTCTACCAGGATGGACAGCTCCGGGTTCATGTTTACTGGCAGAGCAGCACGGGTATGTACAATGTGTACGGATGTGAGTGTCTGTTATCAAGGTGAATGAGGCTAGAAGTGGGTATCCTGACAGCACAAAAGCACTTTGTTAGAAGATGACACAGTGAGATGTTCAGTATGCATGTTCCCCATGTATGAATCAATTCATTCCATTTTATTTCTATTGCTCAGTATCACAAGGTGGCCTCAGAAGGCTTTACTATCTGTACCACATTTGACATCCCTCTCCCAGAATGGGAAAAAGTGCTATAGATGCCATGTGTACAGAAAACATAATAAAATTACAAAATAGTAAATGAAACTATTTGTTTTTCACAAAAAACATGTTTCTTAATTTTTCCAAAGCTATCTTAATGTTTCATATCCAGCAGATTATGTATCTTCTTGTTACAATATTATATTGAAGCTGTATGATGTTTACACTGGGTGGAAT
>NC_072470.1:13460455-13507955 GCF_027596085.1 Anoplopoma fimbria | reverse complement strand
CAGCTTCTTTTGAGGACACTGATGTCATGTCCTTATTTTATTTTATAAGAATTTGAGAGATTTACGGGAGTAGCTAACTTATTTTGCAGGTATGTGTCAGGGAATGTGACAAGGAGGAGGTCCATGCAAGGTTATGCTTAAAACAAACATTATTCAAATGAACAATCGATTGCAAACAAAAGTAGTTCAATCAACAAGTGTCCCAAAGCGGATTGGATAAACATATCAATAATCAAACCTCCTTTGTCCCACTAAGGTTAAATTTAACCCCAGCAAACATGATTGTATCCTCCATTTTTCATAATATGGTTCAAGGAATGAGACAAGGGGGAGTGTTTTTCAAGTTTACAGTTAAAACAGTTTCTGAACCTAAGGTTAACACACATGAACAATGGAGTGGGTAGATCAGCAATGTCAGCAAATGAAAGCAGTGCATGGATGTGTGTCATGTTTGCTGTGGAGGTGTTAAAGGTGCAAACACAGAAGATGATGATGTAGGGTGGATGTGAGCCGTAGGATAAAGAGACAGAGTGAGCAGAGGAGACAGCTTTCATATCCTAGAAGGCTCATGTGAGCTTATTCAAGCCAACAATCCTCCTTTGTCTGCCAACGGCCTGCTGAGGTCAGCCAGATCAGCTTCCAAGACAGTGGGAGGGGCCTCACATTTGTAATTATCAATTTTCTAGGAAGATTCCAGGAAATAATTATGTATCGTGGTACACATTTTGGGGGAAATATAGAATGTGCAATAAGTCAAATTCCAATCACCTCATTCTGAGTAATTGCTTTTGTAAGCAAGAGAGTCTTTCAGGCAGGAAACAGCAGGTCAGCTGAACTTTCAAAATATAACAAGCATATAATATATGTAAGATAATGATTCCAAAAAACATTTACGTTGGTTTAAAGGGAGATTGCAAGGACATTTCCCCAATAATTTGTATTACATGACATAATTCTTAGAGATGTATTATTATTTATATTTATTTGACAGATGTGTAAAATATAGTGTTATGAGTACAGATTCTACAATTGAAAATGTACACATTGGAATATTTAATTGGCTAGTGTTAAATATTAAGAATATTTAACTTGACTTCTTTTTGGCCAGCTGCATGAAAAAACAAAGGATTCCCTGGTCATAATCATATTATTTCATGCAGATGGGTTTCAAACATAATTTAGACCTTTTGGGGGGGAAATGTTGACAGAAATTATAATTGAAAAGATGAATAATGACATTACCCCCTCTCCCCTCGTGTCCTGTCTGCCTCTTCTTTCTTCATAACAAAATAAGCATTTTACAAATCATGAATATTACCTTTACTTGATTGGTACAAATTTCATGTCATGTTAGAATGACACATACGTGCTGGTTGGTCGAAGTAGCCCTCTGTGACTGTGTCTGTGACTTTTAATGCATATTGAAGTCTGTATTTTCACTGGACCCAAATCTCAGGGTCACTGGGCTCATATACACTTGAGTCTTCAACTACCCTAGAATTTGACATACCTTATTTAAAACGTGTCTTCTGCTTCCTCCTTCTCTCCTTCAGGATGGTAATATTGTGGTGGTGTCAGGCTTGCACCCTGCTAGTCTGTACAAGCTGGAGGTCAGGGCCATTACAGCAGAGGGGGAAGGTCCTGCAGCCAGCCGGTCCTTCCTGACACCTGGAAGCACCCTGAAGCACAGTAAGACATGACAGAAATAAAAGATAGATACTGTTTGCAGAGACAGAAGGATTATTTATTTTACGAGATCAGGTCTGCATGAATCAGAATCAGTATCAGCTATATTTGGCCAAGTAGGCATGCACAAACAAGCAATTTGACAGTATTTTGCTTCTCTCACAATATACTTAGAAATAAGGACAAGTTACAGCTAGGGACATGACCGCAAAGCTGTACAGATAAAGGTAAAGAATAGGCAGGATTTTTATAGTCACAAGTAGTGGAAAATAGGCGTAAATATAAGTATCATATAGATATATATAAAAAGCAAAGACCAATCCTTGTCTCTCCTCTTTCAGGCCACAGGCTGAGGAAGCATCACCATAAACAGCAAATCATTGAGAGGCACTGATGCCCAGACAATCATCCGTCTGCACGAACCGAGTCCCTCCAACTCAGGATGATGAGGAATCCACAGAACAGTGATCAGTAATGACAAGTGCAGCCTCAGGTTCACGATAGAGATGAATTCTCCATAGCAACCATGTTAATCTGTCCCTGCAGTATCTCACAGTGGACTGGGCTGTTATTGATGAAGCTGATACACACACTGTAACATTTCCATATTAAGAAACCATCACTGACATGATTGGCAGCCTGTGCTCTCTACACTTTATGTCACAGTAATAACTGTTGGACTGCTTCACAGGACTAAACTGGAGGAGCTTATTTTGTATCCTTTTTAATAGAACCACACTAGAGACTTCAATACAGATAGAATGCTAGATAAACTAGTATTAAACTGGAACACAGATTCACAGTAACAATACCAATACTTTGACTGGATGCTAATCATCAACCACGGTCTCAATAAATCACACTAGCAACACAGAGGTATCCCACTTATTATGATATTTAGATATAATGAATAACTAAATATCACAGAACCCTAACCCCCAGAACACAGACTATCAAACACTCTCTTTCTGGTAAAAATAGTTTGAGCTCTTTCTCTGCATTACTCTTAAACAGTAAAGATGTATGTACTAGTTAAAGATGTTGTACTTCCCTTTGATTCCCAGGTGAGAGATACATCTCAGGACTTTGTGTGATGTGTGTGCACATCAGCATAGCATGTAGATACAGAACCATTCCAGTTCTATTACTTGTAGGGCTGGGCATAATTCAATTCCATGAACACATTACCCAAAGTTCATTACCAAAACCTAAAGAATGAAAATGTGTTTTCACACATAAAGTTGTTTTCTTATAATAAAAAGTCAATACATTTTAGTAGCGTTAAATATATCAAAATGGAGATCAGTGTTTAAAGTGAATTACACTTTCCCCAGTCACAATCCAGCCAGAAGAGCAACGTTGGAAAGTCCTGACCCAGTGATGGGTCAGGACTTTCCATTGTCCTTTGTCCTTATGATGAATGTTGGATTGGGCTGGAGGTCCTGAGTGGGATCTTAGAGATGCTTAAAATGATTAATCTTGATGCCTTTAAAGTTCCTTTACAGACAATTATGCAATAAAAAATCAACTCTCAGTGGGTCATTTGCTGGAGAGATAAAAGGTCCACAAATTGTAACGACACTCCAAGAGCAAACACTATCTATTCGTGCTGAGAAATCAAAGAGAACAGAAACCCTGAAGTGGATTTAGGCTACATTGACACCAAAGCTAGGGTAGACAACTTAGACAAAAGTCATGGTCAAATGTAGCTATTCTTCTTACACAATTTGCATTTCAGGTTTGATACCCAGCCCGAATTCCCTGTTGTACCATTACATGGACCTTTTGATGGAATTGCATGAAAAAAACACATCTTTATAGTGTTGTCAGTGTCATGTGGTACCTTCAGTATATTTTAAAACCTGAAAAATGTTTTCCTGCAACTGATTCACTGATGAGATGTGTTGTTGTAAATGACATGTACTCTGTAAATGCTGTGTATACTGTTTGTCTGTATTTATTTGTTGTGGTATATTTGTGTGTGTACTGTAAATATAACACATCTGTACTGTATGTGTGCTCAGCCTTTGTAAACCTCAAGAGAACCTGTACAAAGATGTTTTTCATCTAAACATTAATTCCATGTCAATATGTGTAGCCTACTTTTTAATTTAATATTATTTGATCTTTTGTCTTTCTGCTCCCTCATCAGTATTTCTCAATATCCAGCTGTGACCTTTGTCAGATGTGAGGATTAATAATGATGGTGTAACTGAGCCTGTATTCCTGTGAGGAAAAGCAAAGCCATGAGAAAACAAAGATCTGCTGTCTAATTCTACCTCCATTATTCTGGAGTTGTTGTGCAAACAAAACGTTGGAGGATCCCCCCGGGGATACAGTATGTGGTAAAGGATGTTTGGTTGTTTGCTCACACACACACACACACACACACACACACACACACACACACGGCTCGGCAATGATTGCATCATGCCTCATTCCTATGCATAGCCACACATTGATGGTCTTTTTTATTGTGCGTGTGTTTTACAGGTGCAGGTACTGCTCCTCACACTCTTGAGAAACAAAACATGTTCTGTATTCTGCCCTTTGACATAAATAATAAAGTCCATAGCTGCTGTTACAGTGTTAGGAGCAGCTAAGGCCTCCTCATGGCTCTGCTTATGTTAATGAAGACCAGACTTCATCTCTATGATAGAATATCATCTGAAACACTTGCCTGCAACATGCCAGAAGATTGAAGTTCTGCTGGAGGAGGCTGCATACAGATACACTGTGCAGAGAGTCTGTTTGGATAAGGAATAGATCAGCCTGGAGCATTAAAAAAAGTGATTTACCAAGAATTTATGACCATTTTCAAGTTTTTTCTCTGGCAAGCCAGAAAGTGCTTTCCACGCTGGAGGGAGGGACTGAGAGAAGTGGATACAGATACAAGAAACTACAAAAAAATATTCTTTATTACAGTAAAGTCACTCTCTGGTAAGAGTGGGTGAAAATGTAAAGATAGCTGAAATGACTCAGTTTTTTGAACATGAAGAACAGTTCACTAGTTATGTTAAGTTATGTATTACTGTCTTCTGTGTGGGGCCAAGGCTGTTTTGCTGGGCCTGCTGGAGGAAGAGGAGAACCAGAACTAGGACTGCTTGAGGCACACTATAGGACCCTGCTGCAGTAAAATGAACGGTTTTCTGAATGGAATCTGAGGTACGGAAAACACCACCAATTTTGTCCCCAGGGACTACTAAAATCAACAAGATCAAAGTTCCTCGTAGAGGCTTTAAATGCTGTGAGCACACACACTAATGACTGAAGTCAACTCAGATCATTTCAACATCTTTGTAGAACTCAGCTCTTCAGATCTAGATTCTGGTGGTTGGACAGTCAGAGGACACAGTACAGTAGTAGTAGGTTAATGAATCAAACTTGGGAACTTGGGAAAATCTTCCCATGATACTTAATGAATCCTCACCCTTGAAGCCTTTGAGGGTGAAACATGAAATAGGCTACTTCCATTAGGGCACAACATAAACCCCACATCTGTGTAGCTTGTGTGTATCAGTCAAACACACTCTTCTGTCTGGCTTTTGAAGTGCTCACATTCATTTTCTCTGGCAATTATGCTTCAGTCTTGTAATGACGTTGCATGGCATCGGTATTTTGTTGCTGATTGACAGATGATTTGTCTCCTGTCTGTTTCTGCAGTAAAGACATCGTAAGAAGGCTAATTAAACACTTTTAGGTTAGACTATCTGCTATAATCCATTACAAAGGGACTTTGACACGTGTTGCTGGCTTTTGTAGAAGTAAGCACGAAATGAGGAGTAACTCCTCATAAGATATCAAACCGACCATTGGTGAATGACATCAGTTACTGGATGAAAACATGGACCCTAGCTGCTATTATGTTTATGAGGTTATTCTGTTTAATTCCTCTTCTATTTAGTTTTGCTTTAAATAATTTAAGTGATTGTGGGGCAGACACACTCTATGGGGTTCTGGGTGGGTAACTGCTCTAATGGAAGGGCAGAGAAAGCGTAAGGCTGTGTCACAGGTGTGGTGTGGACCCAGAAGCAGTGCGGCAGGACACAGAGTTGAATGCAGCAGCTTTATTGAAAGCGGGACAGACAGCAGACAAACAGGCAGGGTCAGACTCACGTCGTGAATTCCTATAAGGAAACGCCAAGCCATCAGGGAAACAGGCAGGGGATCAGGCAGACGGAAACCAGAGGAAGCGGAGGCTACACTCGTGGTCGGGGACAGAAGGCTGAGTTGTTGACCGGGGACAGAGGCAAGGCAGGGAAGTCCAGACAGGCAGGGTCGGCAACGGGAAGGTCTGGTATGAATGCCACAAACGATCTGGCAGTGAGTGTGAGAATGAGTGGGGTTTAAATACTAAGTGAGCAGGTGAGAGGGATGGTGCTGATGAGGTGGGCGTGGCTAACAGGTGCACTGCATGAGGCTGATTAGGTGAGTGAGGGAGAGTGTGGTGAGAGAGGGCTGGGCTGTGAGCTGAGTGCAGGAAGAGTGAACAGGCGTGACTGTGACATACTGCAACTCTTCTTCCTGGGTTAACCCTAACCCTTAGCCCTGGATTTTCATGGTATAGTCTAACAATAAACTCGGTCAAGGTTTTTAAATATGAGTTCTGCTCCCACTATATCTGGCTGAGTGAGACCTGCCGGTCAGTGTACAACGAGCGCATGTTTGGAGGGTTTTTGTAATTACTCTCACTGTCGAAGGGACAATAAGACACAGGTCCCTACTGCATAATAATTATATTAATAATAATAATAATAAAAACCAAATCAGGTACCACCAATTTGACAAATCCCAAATGAGATGGGTCGACTGGTTGGTTAAAATTGCCTCTAGATAAATTTATATTCATTAATTTCCACTCTTTGTGCGGACCTTTTTAGACTCCTTCTGGCAGTGAGAGTAATTTAAAAAAATACTGTGGTTATGTGCTTGTATGTGCCAGTCCGACCAAGAGGACTTTGGTAGTTTTGTAGTTCCTCATTGCGAACCAACTGTGATTCTTCAACAGACATATTGCTTCTATTATGTAGCTGATTGTGCGTGTATGGGAAAAATAAAGCCCTGCTACAGAAGATTGTTGTCCACTGCATAACAAACCATGACCCATGGTGTACACAAAGGTCTTTGAGACTGCCCTTCCTTTAGCCTAAACTCCAGTTTGTGGACACCAGATATTAATTACCAAACAATACCAATCTAGAGGTCACCTTCTTAGAGAACGTGCATTTCATTTTGTGCATCTTTGAATTATTGTGAACCAGAGATGGTGCAGATCCCACTGGGGGTTTTCAAATATTACACATCTCATGCATGGTTTGACCAGAGTGCTCAGAAGAGCCCCTCTCCTCCCCCAACACTCACAGAAGTTGGCCTTAGTTGAAAGGATTCATTTAGGAAGAAAAAAAATGGTATTCTGATGTGTTGAGGTGTGTAAAGGTCACATCAAAGATGTGTTAAAATTTTCCTTGAAATGAAATGTGTGAAACATGAATCAAAAGGAATTGGAGTGAGATGCTGACCTCAAAAGTTTTATTTCTATATATCTGTTAGAAAAGCATTATTTTGATTATGACTGCACTTTAATCTAATTGCACACATCTGTCAACTCACACTCATCACTCCTTTTTCTCCAAGGAATTAATTTAATGTTTAGTGATCACATGGACAACAATAATTCATGATAACAAGATCTAAAATTATACTCCATGGTGCAATGCTCGTAAAAAATGTTTAGCACTCGACACATCATGAAATTATTATCGCCGCCAGGAGGATCATGTGATTTGTAGCATGTGTGCTCGTGTGCGTGGCTTTGGGAGTGAGTGAATGTGAACCTGGGTGTCTGTCCATGGCTAATCTCTTGTTCTGCTGCAACAAACTGCATCATATTCTGGGTGGCCAGTTATGGGCTCATGCTCAAGGACCTCTCAGGGTTGGTGTGACTCAAAATTTCTCAAAACACCTTTATTCCCTATTTTATACTGCTATTGACTGCCTGCTGCGCCTCATTCACTACACTTATATGGCCCCTGGCTGGCATGGGGCCGCTAGTTATTATATGACACACAGCTGACTCTTGATGCTATGTCCTGTGTCTGTCTTTACTTATTTGGTAGTTGTGTGAGTAGAGCAAGGACAAAGAAGTACAATGAGATTTGGAAATGAATTCTTGGCTCCTAATGAACGAAAATACCTTGAAATGAAATTTCCAATTTAATTTGATGGAATGTGGCCTGCCTCGCTGTTTAGCCCTTTCTTTGTATCTCTGCAGACAACCTCCTTAACATACTGAGGTGAGAGTGCATAGATAATCAGACAGAGCTTTTTAGTCTGTAATCTGATGATTTGCTCGGCGTCTGGGCAATCTAAGGCCCTGCAATATGCCTGAAATATAAAATGCCTATGTTGGGTTTTCAGTACACAGTTCTTAGTGTAGCTTAACTCATAAGATGTATCCATTAAATACTTAGTTAAATAAGAAACATCAGGTGGTAAATAAGAAACATTAAAACCACCATATTACAAACCCAGTTATTTACACTTGTGCCACAGCTACTATTGGTGACACGGTTGAATTTCACAACCACTGTGCTGTGATCACTCTTTGTTCTAATCTCACAGGTAGAAAAGGCTCTGCAACAAGTCATACTCCGGCTCCAGATAGCGCCTCCATGTCCGCCTATTTTAACTTTTAAAAAGCTGCCCAGGTGGGTTTCCCGAAGCACTATGCAATTACTAACTATGGCCATAAACATATACATTATTCACATATTAAAAGCATTCTAAGAAGATCAAAATAGTTTGTTTTTTTACAATATTGGTTTTTCAGTGCAGAGGGATTTACAATGAATTATAAATGTGGTTTAGCTCTTGCGGTTTGATTTTATTTAAATTTTAATCTCTTTTAGCTAATCCACTAATTTTCCAAGAGTTAACATTAAAACATGTAAGCATAACACATAAACCATACAACACCTAATTGTTAACACGCACACATAATTAAATGCAGACACAGACATACAACCAACATTAATTATTACATTAACTTTTTTATGGCTCTTGTGGTAGCAATGTTGGTTTGTAGGTCGTTCCACTGTTTTGCTCCAGACAAATATTTAACCCTAACCCTAACTATCAGATGGATTATGATGAATTTTGGGACAGAAATTCATAATGCCCAGAGAATAAATCCTAAAAACGTTGGTGATCCCTGACTTTTCCTCTAGGGCAGCAAGCAAGTTGAAATTATAACGTGTCCAATATTTTATCTTATAACTAAGATAGCATAGCAAACATTATATCAGTTAGCGTTTAGCTCTAAGCACCATTCCAACACAAAGAGTTGATCTATTGTTAATTATCAGTGCAATGTGTGTTTACTGTGCAGCTGTGCAGGTTACAATGGCACAGTAAATGTCTAACTCTCTGGGTGTTCCAGTACACGGGGAGAAATTCAACAAAGTCCAGTCGCATTTCAGAAATACACACTATAATGGCAACTTCCAGTCATTCCCTCCTTTAATTGTGAAATACACTGTCGTAGATGATTAACTCAGCTGTCAGCGGTGAAAAGAGACTGAGATCAGAAGTTAGATACAAATATGACTCATCCTCCTACAGTGCATACACTGGCTTAATAATAAGGCACGCCACTGATATCTAACAGAAACCAGAGGCATTGGCAGCCCAGTGGTTGTCCTGCAAATGAATGTTGACCTCTGTCAGTTTGCATTCACCTCCCATCAATTAATCACTGCTGTTTCCTCTGCATTACTGTGTCTCCTTGTCACAGAGACACCATACTTTAGAGTTACAGGTTGTTTTTGTATTTTCTTCTAAACTTTGATTTTATTATTTTTATTTGACAGGGGCAGTGCACATCTTCTTAGCTGTACCAGAGTAAGCTTTAAGCCAATTTACATCAGAGAAAAACTCTATTAAGAAAATGTACATGTCAATCAGAATCAGAATCAGAATCAGCTTTATGGAATTTGACAAATATAAATCCAAAGCTCTGAAGAGAGGTTTACATAAATAAATGGTGATACTCAATTCTTCATTGCATCCTCTTCACCAACTGCTCCCTCCACATCGGCTGAAGTGTTCAGCAGATGGACTGTGAAAGAGATGGGAGTGTGTGGAGGACACATAAAGAGGAGTGAAATCAAATGCATGTGCAATTGTGCATGCATAAGTACACACACACACACACACACACACACACACACACACACACACACACACACACACACACACACACACACACACACACACACACACCACAGTTGCCTGCAGCAATCCCCACAGATCCAAACGATGGGGCCTTTGAAGAAGAGCTGTCTGGTAGTTCTTCCTAATGCTGATTTGTGTTCCGTGGCTGATCCAACACGGCTTCAGGTCCTCTTGGATCCAAAGAATAACTATCAGCAGTAAAAAATAAGGAGGAGGCCTCACAAAGGAGACTCACATAAATATTGATCCTTCTCAGGCTGATTTAAACTGCAGTCCCTGCTCTTTGAAAACACGTTGGAGGCACCATTTGTTCATGAAACACACTGACTAGATGAATCCTGAGGAAATACTGTGCACTTCAACCATGAAGGTGATATTGATGAAACTAAAAGTTGCCAAACACAACAATTATTTTTGGTTTGTTTCTATCACTTGTCTTCGGGGGCCCCCTACACATTTTGGGCCCCGGGCCCCAGTTTGTGCTTCTCATGTGTCATTATAATTACACTGAAAAGATCAGATGCTTATTAAGCAACCTAGTAAAAAAAAGTAGTCCAGGAATTGTATACCAAAATGTCGTTCAAACTTGTCAACAAAAACAAACTCAACGGATCTCGTCTCCTAAATATGTTCTGAATGAGAAGAAAAGTTCTAAAGAATATATGAAGGGAAAATTTAAAAATGATATAATTTTACCAAAAATGCCTTCTTAGACATATTTTGGTGAAGAGACCCTATTGTGCATGCTAGATTGGACCATGCTGTATTTTTCCTTGAAGCAAAAGACTCCACACGGTCGATCACCTACCCTCCAGCTACGTGACCAAATGTATAGCCATCTCAACATAAGAGTCAACCTGGATTCATCATTGTCCTCTGATGCTCTGTCAAAACTCATCCTTCCTCCTGAGGAACATTTCAAGATTAAGACCCTTCCTTACCAAACGTGATGCTGGTCCTTCCCTTAGTCAGTACACCTGTTGACTATTGCAGTCAAAAACCGTGCCACTGGGGATACTCCCCAGAACATGGAAATCACAGCACATCACCCCAGTCCTCTACTCCCTTCATTGGCTCCCAATAAACCAATGGATCATCTACCATTATTCCTCCTGGTGTTCAAGGCCTTACACTTTACTGGTCCAACCTACCTTTAGGAGCCTACTCTGACCCCAACAAGAAAACAGTAGTTTTAAAATGTTCCTGACACTTTTATAGCAAATAAACACAGGAGATAAAAGGATAAGAACATAGTAGAAATATGTGATGGCTAAAATTATATTAGTTAATACTTTAACCATGTTACAAATGTGATTCAGGAACGTGGTTTTTTTTGCTTTGTAGATGTCTAAACCACAGCAGATGGTTGATGGCTTTGATTTCCCTCACCACTATATCAAACACTCTATAAACCCCAACTGGAGTTATGAGACAGCATTCCAGTTGGGACTGTGGTATGAGTCGTACCTCGCTGTGAAGCAGCACTGATGGATATTTCATGAGAAGCTCCTTTTTTCAGGGAGATATCAGGGGCCATACTGGGATTGTTGTTTCATTATTGCTGAACTGAGGGCTCACCACTCTATCTCTCTCACTGTCTCTCACACACACGCACACACGCACACACACACACACACACACACACACACGCACGCACGCACGCACGCACGCACGCACACGCACGCACGCACACACACACACACACACACACACACACACACACACACACACACACACACACCCTCCAGGTCAGGGAGATGAAAGGCATCTGAAGCCTGCGGCAGATTGGGAAAGTTTGCATGAGCCTGTGTTTGACAGAAAAATTAGGGCATACTGTGCATGAGACAGCTGAGAAATGCAGATGTACGTGCATATGAGTCAATACAGCACAGCATAGCACACACACAACAAAAAGAAAAACAGACTTGATCAAAACTCCTGGCCCTCTGGGTTTTTAGATATGCAGAGAGAAACAGTTGGAATTCTGTCTTACAGATAAAACTTTACTGTAAAGCAACGATCTAATAAGACTGAAAATATCTTTCTTTGGACTCAAAGTGAAGTAAATCTTCACAATAGTTTGTTCCCTGTGATTGTGCGTATGACATGCTTATTTGCAGTTACTTCAGTTTTGTATCTGCAAATGTTTGTTGATTGCAGAGATCAGAGAAGACATCCAGAATCACACTAATTAGATAGATGATCAGAACTTGCATTTTGGCTGGCTCCTCATGTTGACCTCATTTGGGTGTGGCATCTGAGTCCATGTGGCATCTGAGTCCATCTGAGTCCAACACCTGTGGAATTCAGCGTATGCGCTCATTTTTTCCCGATCTAAGCTCCAGCATTATAGTTAGCAAGTATTTTTCTTTAGCAGATACAAGCGCTATGTGTATCATTCAGACAGCCGTCCTGTAGCTACTCAGGAATATACACTCACTGGCCACTTTATTAGGGACACCTTGCTAGTACCGGGTTGGACCCCTTTTGCCTTCAGAACTGCCTTAATTCTTGGTAGCATAGATTCAACAAGGTGTTGTAAACGTTCCTCAGAGATGTTGCTCCATATTGACATGACAGCATCACGACGTTGCTGCAGATTTGTCTGCTCATCCATAATGTGAATCTCCCGTTCCACCACATTACATTACATTACATTACAGTCATTTAGCAGACGCTTTTATCCAAAGCGACTTACAGGAAGTGTATTCAACATAGGTATTCAAGAGAACTACTAGTCACCAGAAGTCATAAGTGCATCTCCTTTCTTAAACAAGCATCTCAAAGTATAAGCCAGAGCAAAAGTATAGTGCAGAGGCAGATTACTACGAAAACAATAATTGCAACAGACTAATCCGAATATAGTAAGTGCTACAAACTACTACGAATAGGATAAGTGCAGTAAACAAATACAAATTCAATAAGTGCAGCGAACGGATACGAATACAGTAAGTGCAGCAACTAATACGAGTGCCATAAGTGCTACGAGGAAGGCTCCGGGTAGTACTTCCTGAAGAGGTGAGTTTTCAGCCTGCGCCTGAAGATGGGCAGCGACTCTGCTGTCCTGACGTCAGTGGGGAGTTCATTCCACCACTGAGGGGCCAGGACAGAAAAAAGCTGTGACCGGGTGGATCGGCCGCAGGGACCTCTGAGCGACGGGCAACCAGTCGCCCCGAGGCAGCAGAGCGAAGTGGTCGGGCAGGGGTGTAGGGCTTGACCAAGGCCTGGAGATAGGAAGGAGCTGTTCCTTTCACTGCCCTGTAGGCTAGCACCAGAGTCTTAAACTGGATGCGAGCTCTTACAGGGAGCCAGTGTAGGGAACGGAGAAGGGAAGTTGTGTGAGAGAACTTGGGGCGATTGAACACCAGACGTGCTGCAGCTTTCTGGACAAGCTCCAGAGGTCTGATGGCCGACGCCGGGGCTCCAGCAAGTAGTGAGTTGCAGTAGTCCAGGCGGGAGACATCCCAAAGAGGCTCTGTTGGATTGAGGTCTGGTGACTGTGGAGGCCACTGGAGTACTGGGAACTCATTGTCATGTTCAAGAAACCAGTTTGAGATGAGGTGAGCTTTGTGTCATGGTGCATTATGCTGCTGGAAGTAGCCATCAGAAGATGTGTCCACTGTGGTCATAAAGGGATGGACATGGTCAGCAACAATCCTCAGGGAGGCCGTGGCATTTAAACCATGCTCAACTGGTACTAAGGGCCCAAAGTGTGCCAAGAAAAGATCCCCCACACCATTACACCAGCAGCAGCCTGAACCGTTGATAGAAGGCAGGATGGATCACAGCTCTCATGGTGTTTACGCCACATTCTGACCCTACCATCTGAATGTCGCAGCTGAAATCGAGACTCATCAGACCAGGCAACGTTTTTTCCAATCTTCTATTGTCCAACTTTGGTGAGCCTCAGTTTCCTGTTCTGAGCTGACAGGAGAGGCACCGGTGTGGTCTTCTGCTGCTGGAGCCCGTCTGCTTCCAGGTTCAGAAGTGCTATTCTGCATACCTTGGTTGTAACGAGTGGTTATTTGGGTTACTGTTGCCTTTCTATCATATGAACCACTCTGCCCATTCTCCTCTGACCTCTGACATCAACAAGGCATTTTCGTCCACACAACTGCCGCTCACTGGATATTTTCTCTTTTTCGGACCATTCTCTGTAAACCCTAGAGATGGTTGTGCGTGAAAATCCCAGTCGATCAGCAGTTTTTGAAATACTCAGACCAGCCTGTCTGGCACCAACAACCATGCCACGTTCAAAGTCCCTTAAATCCCTGTTCTTCCCCATTCTGATGCTCGGTTTGAACTTCAGCAAGTCGTCTTCACCACGTCTAGATGAAGAAATGCATTGAGTTGCTGCCATGTGATTGGCTGATTAGCTATTTGTGTTAACAAGCAATTGAACAGGTGTGCCTAATAAAGTGGCCGGTGAGTGTATATGAAGCTGGTTTGTGTACGTAGAAGTCTTTAGGATTGAATTTAGGTTTGCGGTCTCATGCTTAGAGGAAAGGCAGGAGTAGTCCATAATACTCCTCCTCAACTGTTTTTAGACGGTGGCTCTGCATCTCAGATCGAGCTTGTTGGCCAACCGCAATGCTCCGAGATGTTGTCCAGCACGTTTGCAAATGTTAGCAGATGGTCGGTCCACTGGAGTTGTCTGTCAATGCATGGTCCTCTATGTTCCATCTGCTAATCAAGCTTGATTTTAGTGCTCCCAAAGAAGAGATCTGGACAACATTGACTCCTTTTTTTGGATAGGACCATTGCCTTACACTTGCTGGGCTCAAATGTGACATTCCAGGCATCAGCCCTCTTTCTGATGTTTTCCAGGTTGTTTAGGGTTGTTCTCATCTCAGACCCATAAGATGATCTTATATAGATGTTGTAATAATCCGTAGAGAAACATGTTGTTCCATACCATTTATGAAGATTGAGAATAATAATGGGCTGAGAATGAATTCCTGAAGTACTGATGCATGGATCGGTCATGTTGACGATGACTGACTGGATGGCCCAACTGTGATCTTCCTTTTGGGTCATTCTCTAGCCATATGTGTAGTCTTTCAGTTATTCCTTTTGGCATGGGATTTACACTTCCATGTTGGACTTGGATAAAGTTTCAGTGTTTGCATGCCTGTTCTTGATCTGAGGGCTTATTATTGGACAATCTGGTCAAAGTTGCGCTCACCATTGTACATACATACAGCTCTGTACCATCATGCACCAGGGCGAGCTGTGGCAACGACAGACCCTGGCTCACAGCTAAACTCAAAAGTCAAAATACAGGTGTAGCAAGGAGCTGAGAAATGGGAAACACCTCCAGGACCCTGAGGCGGGTAAGAAAGATTGTGACCAAATTATACACACAGAATTTCTTATCATCAGTTTGAGATTAAATGTTGTCCAATACTTTTTTACCTGGCTTTGATTGGCTTTTTAGATTTCATGGAAATGATATGAGTCATGATGCTGATCTTTACTGCTGTGATGTGAGTCAGCTCTGACACTCTAATTTTACCTGTACAGCTGGAATAACGCTAGAGGAAGCAGAACGTTTGTGATTGACAGACCTACAGGAGAACACAGTATCAGTTTATTTAAATATTATTGGAGAGAGAACCCGCAAAATGATGGCAGCTGGGTTAGGGTTCCATTCTGACAGTTCTGATGCATTCAGAACCAACACGAGGCTGTTGGTTGTATTAGTGAGGAGGCCGGTGTGCAAATGCAGGATTTATTTTAGGGTGAGCAGTGATTTTCTTCAAACGTATCGAGATCACCAAAGTAATACTCAAAAAATTCCTCCATGGTTGGCAGTGTTTGGAGTAGTCTCTGTTTCAGCTGTCACGTATACTCTACTGAAACATTAAACTTTAGTTTATTTTCTATCTGCTCCTACAGTGCTGCTCAACACTTCGTTTCTGCATCCCGTCCTTCGAGACATGCCCTTTGGGATTGCTTAACAACACTGCTCCCTGCTGGTCACATTGCAGCATCCTCACATTTACCTCCCAGGATAAGGCACCAAAGTAATGTCTATAAAAGTAATACAAAATCAAGAAACAGCTACTGCAATAGTGATTGGATCTTTAACCCTATGTTTTTATTGCATAATTGGATTAAAATGGCTACAGTTTTTTCTGATAAGAGGGAGACACTAGAGAGAGAAGAGCAGGGGGAAACACAGAATAAAAGACCAATGCCTAATTTACAAGAACACAAACATCTGGGATTAAAGAACTAAAAGAAAGCCCCAAGCTCTGATTTAGGGGAGACACACAAGTTTATAGCATCTAACTGAATTCAGTTGAGTTGTGTTTAAACATGTGTAACATGTGTAACATGTTTAAACACGTTACACATGTTACACATGATCACCGGCTGAACCACAAAATAAAACATGAAAACGGACTGAAACACACAACTATTGTATCGGGTGATTCGTTTTAAAACTCAATTTTAAAATCTATCCTCATTCCTCCCTCTACATGAGGTAGATGAGTTGTAAAGATTGTTTTCACAGAATGAATGGACTTCCTGCGGCGCCCTGCAGTGCATTGGGCTTTTGTTTATTCAGCAATTTATGGCTGAAATTCATTTAAATTCAATTCAGTTTATTTTGTATAGCCCAAAATCACAAATTACAAATTTGCCTCAGAGGGCTTTACAATCTGTACACATGAGACATCCTCTGTCCTTAGACCCTCACCTCCTCTGTCCTTAGACCCTCACATCCTCTGTCCTTACACCCTCACCTCCTCTGTCCTTAGACCCTCACATCCTCTGTCCTTAGACCCTCACCTCCTCTGTCCTTAGACCCTCACATCCTCTGTCCTTAGACCCTCACATCCTCTGTCCTTCACATCCTCTGTCCTTAGACCCTCACATCCTCTGTCCTTACACCCTCACATCCTCTGTCCTTACACCCTCACATCCTCTGTCCTTAGACCCTCACCTCCTCTGTCCTTAGACCCTCACATCCTCTGTCCTTAGACCCTCACATCCTCTGTCCTTACACCCTCACCTCCTCTGTCCTTACACCCTCACATCCTCTGTCCTTACACCCTCACATCCTCTGTCCTTAGACCCTCACATCCTCTGTCCTTAGACCCTCACATCCTCTGTCCTTACACCCTCACATCCTCTGTCCTTACACCCTCACATCCTCTGTCCTTACACCCTCACCTCCTCTGTCCTTAGACCCTCACATCCTCTGTCCTTAGACCCTCACATCCTCTGTCCTTACACCCTCACATCCTCTGTCCTTACACCCTCACATCCTCTGTCCTTACACCCTCACCTCCTCTGTCCTTACACCCTCACATCCTCTGTCCTTACACCCTCACCTCCTCTGTCCTTACACCCTCACATCCTCTGTCCTTACACCCTCACATCCTCTGTCCTTAGACCCTCACCTCCTCTGTCCTTAGACCCTCACATCCTCTGTCCTTAGACCCTCACATCCTCTGTCCTTACACCCTCACCTCCTCTGTCCTTACACCCTCACATCCTCTGTCCTTACACCCTCACCTCCTCTGTCCTTAGACCCTCACATCCTCTGTCCTTACACCCTCACCTCCTCTGTCCTTACACCCTCACATCCTCTGTCCTTACACCCTCACATCCTCTGTCCTTAGACCCTCACATCCTCTGTCCTTAGATCCTTCTCCCAGGGTGGACAGAATGAACAGCATAACAGAGATACAACACATTCAATGTATATGACATAAATGATTCATATGATCACAGTAGTAAGCAGAGTAAGGAAGGAAACATTAAGACTAATTATAATAACAGCAGCAATGACTATAGTAGAATTATAATAATGATACAGGGAATAGTATTAGTAATGTGACTAATAATAATAATGGTAGTAGCAGTGGATGTCAGACGGCTCACAGCAGGAGGCACTAACCCTAACCCTATAACAACGATTCATGGAACCTGAGAGGAGAGAAAGCTAAAAGGGCTTCAGGGTAGAAGCAAAGCCAATAAGCGTAATGTTTTCATCAATGTAAATAAAGGAAAACCCAAAATCCAGACGCCAAGTGACAACAGAAAATACATCCTATCCTGATACAACGGGTCGTATGATATCCTACCAAAGGTTAATCCTTACAAAGCCTTGAACACGTATCGATTTCTGCTCGTAACGTGCATGCAGTCTATTCAAATAAACTTCTGTCATCCCAGGAAACACAGTTAGGTTGAGGAATAGATTGTGAAATACTTAGTAAGAGTTACTGAAGTCAGCAAGTTATGTGACACAAACATGAACATAGACTTCTGGTTTCACAGCGTTCTCCTGGCTGAAAGGTCTCTGTTTGTTTGACCCATCAACCTCCACACCTGCCTGGTTTGTAATTTAGTGCTCTTTATACTTCCTTGTTCAAGATTACGTGGATAACATACGACAACAAATTGTGTTATATCTACAAATGATTTTTTCTGTAGGTATTGCTAAGAAAGCTGGATGAGACCAGCCTGAATATATTATGTATGATAATGCTGTAATGCTCTCAGGCATTCTTATTGCTTTCAAATATTTATTCTCCTGTAGATCAACTTCACTGTTATCTCTGCTGAGTCAACACAATCACAACATGAAGGCATGATTTACTCTTCCTTCCTTTTTTGTGTCTACCTTTAAATGTGCATGTGACACCCAATCACGTCAAAGATTCATGAATTCACTTTTAATAACACATTCAAAACATAACTTACATCTCTGTGTTCTCTAGTCGAGAGGAAATTCATAATATTTTGAGGAAAAAGTTGAAATATCACAAGGATAAAGTCACAAGTTAATTAAAATAAAGCCATTTCAAGGAAGAATCTACCTGCCCCATAAAACGGAAAGCAACAGAAAACCCCGATCAGGCACAAATCTCTCCATTGTGTGTTTAGTTGTCCACACAAATGTTAACTTCAGCACCTCTGATAAAGTTCAGGCTAGATCCACTTCATCATAACCATTTCAATCCACCTCAGTGACATTATTTGAACAGAGACATGTCTCTACCACCGTCCACATGTAAACCTGCAGCCTCGGTTCTAGCCCACTGCTGAAGGACCATCACATCAGGAGGAGGGGGAGATTTATTGTCCATGATGCCCTGCAGTTTGTGCAGCATCCTCTTCTCTGACACCACCAACAAAGAATCAAGCTCCACCTGCAGGACAGAGCCAGTTGAGTGTGTTGATTCTGTTGTTGTTGACTCTCCTCACCCTGCTGCCTAAAACCCCGTTTCACCAGAGCCTCAATCATGGACCACCAAATAGATCTCTCTTGAAAAGATAAGTGCATTACCGAGGTGAAGTATTGCCATTCAAATGTCTTTCTTTTGTTCACGTGAAATTAAATGACCTCCTTTGTCCACTTTTACAAATAATTTGTCAGTTATTTGCAGAAGACTGTTTCCTGGCACCCTAACATGGATCGGCAGCGAGCTACAGAGGTCTGGTAAGCTCACATCATTTTAACTCCCCGATTCCTTTCATTTTCAAACTTGTAATCTCAGGCACCGAGTGACGCTGACTCAAGTGACATCACTTGAGGACGTGTATTAGACTTCACACAGCTCCCTCTTAAGAAACTTGGCATCAATTTTGTTCACACATATGCAGTGGTAGTCGTGGAAACAAACTTTGATGTGTAATAAAATAACTGCTGTATTCTCATTCAGTCTGCTGTCACCAGCAGTGCTAAATGCAAAGCTTGTTTTTGGTAGATGTTAACGGAAAAGATCCTTTAACTTTTCAGGCCCGCATTTACATTATTTCAGTTTTGTTATTCATGCAAAGCGAGTCAGCATCAGCGCTTCGATCGTCTTCTGCTTGAAGCAATGAGGGAAGAAGACAGAATAAACCTCGAGCTTGAAGACCTTTATAATCAGATGTTCACTACGAGCACATATAGCGACAGAGATCTCCCCTCAGCAACGTTCAGTGAGTTCCCCATCCAATGAAAGCTGGAACATTACTTATTTCTACTCTTTTGTATCCATGGTCTGAGCTGGTGAACAGAGAGCTGGGAGACTAAAGGCAAAGCTCTCCATTTAGCGGTTGAGTTTTGTTCTGATCTTCAGCTGGTCCTGAGCTGGTCACGGTCACTGAGCAGAGACCAGCAGAGGCTGTGGAGCTCGGTTTGAGCTACTGAAGAGAACTTCAGGTAACATAATAAATACTAATAATAAAGACTCCCTCCAGAGCCAGTGTTTGGTTTGTCCCTTCTGGGCTACTGTATCAACATGGCGGTGCAACATGAAGAGAACTATGAAGGAATACGGCCTATACTAAGGTTATAAAACATCACACTTCTTAGTTCCAGGTGGTTATACCCTAATGAAAACATAGTAAGGACTATTATAATGAATCCTACACACATGTCCTTTATCTTACAACTTGGGTCTTATTTTTGTAGTTTTGTCCATGTTTCTATCAGTAATAATGACAGTACACTCAACAAGTTAATAACTGACATCTGGGAACACAGTGACATCACTAATAAGAAGTCATGAGCAGATGGATGATCAATCAGGCTGGAAACAGGTGTGGATTTATAACCAAGCGGTCTGTTGTTAACATCAATCACATTTACAAACTCACGGTCAGTTTAGACAATCTGGATAATCTGTTGGTGTGTTTGAACCTGATGGATGATCGGACTGTGTGACTTTGTTCTATGATGTCACCATTCTGCCCAGAGAATGCAGTTTACTGGCATCACTTCACATTCTGTATTTTCTGTCCATCAACCTATCCCCTGTTGCCCGTAGTGCTGTTTTAATTCAAAGTGCCTCACACCAAATGGATGTTATCGGCATGCGTCTGATGCTGGCGTCTCCTCTCAGGTCCTTAGGTGTTCAATCTACCCGACCTGCAGGAGGCCTGCCTGCTGTGTTCTCCAGCCTTTGTGTTAGAGAAGGCTGACAACGGAGCAGTTTTTGAAGAGGCTTTAAAAGAAGAAAAAGGCTTTAATGCATCAGATAGTTCAGACAAGAGAGCAATGTTTTCGAGAGCCGTGTCAAGTGGAGCCGCCAGAAAGCTGCAGGGATGTGACTCGACTGCTCCTGACGAGGTTAATGGTTGAACTGTGGCAGACGGATCAAGGTGTAGTGAAGTGTGGACGGTCTATTATGGAGTGGTCAGCCTTGTTCCAGTGCACTCCTTTCAGAAACACATGCACACATTCATGTTGTATTTCATAGAATCTTCCTTTCCAGGAAGGAGAGTACGCTGAGCTCCAGTCTTTGGAGTTGTGATTTCAGAGGGAAACATGTCATTGAGGATCTCAGTTGTCTGCAACGTGGCCACTTCATTACTGCACTAAAATGTTGTTGTTTTTGTTCTTTTTTGTTACATTATAAAAGGAAAACTGAAACTAAGATTGTCCTCAATTTATGTGTTACAAAGCTAGAATTTTATAACCATTATTTATATTTTTCATAGGAGGATAAAAACATTTCTAGATATAATTTTGGACACAGTGTCTAAGGGTAGCAGTGTCTCTACCTGTTCTGAATGAGCACATTCAAAAATCCTGTCGTAAAAGGGGAAGAAATGAGGATTACATTACCTCATCACCGTAAAAAAACATTTGCAGATTTTCTTCCAAAGCCATTTTAATATTTAAAACTTCAGTACACCTTTGAGCCACATGAGGAATCTGAATGT
The DNA here is from genome assembly GCF_027596085.1 of Anoplopoma fimbria. Classification (NCBI taxonomy): domain Eukaryota; kingdom Metazoa; phylum Chordata; class Actinopteri; order Perciformes; family Anoplopomatidae; genus Anoplopoma; species Anoplopoma fimbria. Next base: position 13,486,364 of record NC_072470.1, on the reverse strand, counting down.
TCATATTGTTCTGATAATTGAATCTAATATGAAAGACTTCTGTACAGTGTGTTAATTTAACTGATGAAATTAAATTACATCTTAATATATTTATTTGGTTTAATTTATAAAGTATTTCTTTATATGTTGTCAATAACACAACATGCAAAGAAGTTGTGATTTAAAAATCAAATATGTCTTCCAAATGTCTGGTTCATCTGTTCCAGATAATCTACAGGGATGTGGAAAAGGAAGAAAAATCATCATTTATGCACAAATTCACTCTTCTCGCGATTTATAGATAAGGCCTGTTATGAATTGGTCGCAATTTTGATGAATGGATTCCAGATTCAACTGTTAATAAACTTTCCATTGATATGTATTTGATCAGTAGATTTTTCCAATGTGTGATACAGATTTTGTGTCTTGACTTCCAGTTCATGAGGATAGTCTTCTCAGCTCTGATTATGGATGGAGAGTTCTCATCCCCATGTTACATGCATAAAGGTGTCTCCTCACCTGGCTAACCTTCACCACCTACACATTAGGATTATGTAAATTAGAAAAGTGTGGAAATAAAGCCAGTGACAGCTTTTGCACAATCACTTCATATCGTCATTATCAGTCCCAATCATAATGCAATATAAGAAAACATAAATACATTGTGTATTCAAACTTTAAACTTTAAATGATAACCACGGTACCACTGATTGTCGCCATCATTTTGGAAGCAATCAGTCTGATTGATGTAAACAATAAATATTGCGGTGAACTCGTTATGTGTAATGCTGCACGGTGGAACTGTTTGGACTGCATACATATAAGATGTTCAGGGATCCCTTCATCAACAAGATCTTTGATTCCTCTGTCAGAAAAATGTCTTTTCTTGGTTTTACTCTCAGTAATTCCCAAGGGAATTACCCACAATTCACAGCAATGTGACATTAAACATGGGTTACCCATAGATTGTATATAAGGTGTAACCAGTGGAAAAAAGGGAGACAAAGAGGACGGCACATGTGTGTTCAGCCTGACATATGAATGAAGACAACATTAAGGATTAAAGGTGGAACATTAAAACACGTTAAATCAGAGGAATGGAAGCAAAGACTTTTTTACACAGCTGATGTATTCATCAAACATGAAATGTTTAGACAAAAACAAGTCAAAAGATTATTTTACACTTTCTTATCATCTTTGTAAGGAAAAATGGAAACAATAAATTCCAACAATTATACATAACATGTTATGATGCTGTCATGGTAACATGATGATAACTATGTGTGAATACAATATGAATAGGTTTCCTCTCTCCTCGCATGGTTTCCTCTCTCTCTCTCTCCTCGCATGGTTTCCTCTCTCCTCGCATGGTTTCCTCTCTCCTCTTCTCTCCTCGCATGGTTTCCTCTCTCCTCTGGTTTCCTCTCTCCTCGCATGGTTTCCTCCTCTCTCTTCTCTCCTCGCATGGTTTCCTCTCTCCTCTCTCTCCTCGCATGGTTTCCTCTCTCCTCTCTCCTCTGGTTTCCTCGCATGGTTTCCTCTCTCCTCTGGTTTCCTCTCCTCTTCTCTCCTCGCATGGTTTCCTCTCTCCTCGCATCCTCTCTCCTCTCCTCCTCGCATGGTTTCCTCTCTCCTCTGGTTTCCTCTCTCCTCGCATGGTTTCCTCTCTCCTCTTCTCTCCTCGCATGGTTTCCTCTCTCCTCCTCTCTCCTCGCATGGTTTCCTCTCTCCTCTTCTCTCCTCGCATGGTTTCCTCTCTCCTCGCATGGTTTCCTCTCTCCTCTTCTCTCCTCGCATGGTTTCCTCTCTCCTCTTCTCTCCTCGCATGGTTTCCTCTCTCCTCTTCTCTCCTCGCATGGTTTCCTCTCTCCTCGCATGGTTTCCTCTCTCTCCCTCTTCCTCTCTCTCTCTCCTCGCATGGTTTCCTCTCTCCTCTTCTCTCCTCGCATGGTTTCCTCTCCTCTCTCTCTCTCTCCTCTCTCTCCTCGCATGGTTTCCTCTCTCTTCTCTCCTCGCATGGTTTCCTCTCTCTTCTCTCCTCGCATGGTTTCTTCTCTCCCTCTCCTCTCTCTCCTCTCTCTCGCATGGTTTCCTTCTCTCTCTCCTCGCATGGTTTCATGGTTTCCTCTCTCCTCCTCTCTCTCTCCTCGCATGGTTTCCTCTCTCCTCTCCTCTGGTTTCCTCTCTGGTTTCCTCTCCTCTCTCCTCATGGTTTCCTCTCTCCTCGCATGGTTTCCTCTCTCCTCTTCTCTCCTCGCATGGTTTCCTCTCTCCTCTTCTCTCCTCGCATGGTTTCCTCTCTCCTCTCTCTCTCTCGCATGGTTTCCTCTCTCCTCTTCTCTCCTCGCATGGTTTCCTCTCTCCTCTTCTCTCCTCGCATGGTTTCCTCTCTCCTCTTCTCTCCTCGCATGGTTTCCTCTCTCCTCCTCTCTCTCGCATGGTTTCCTCTCTCCTCTTCTCTCCTCGCATGGTTTCCGAGTCAGCTGACTGAGGACATCCAGACAGTGTGTGTATGTGTTTCATTATTAAACTGTACAGACTGTATGACATGATGACGTACAGGTCAGACCTTTAACCCAGAGACCAAGGTTCGACCCCCGTGTGACGTCCACGTTGATGTCTACGTCACCTTACTTAAACCTAACTGAGCTTGCTCTGAAGACAGACCTTTATTTTGAAAAGCCCGCACGCATGTCAGGAAATGAGCGGAAAACGAAACTAAAATGAGGAGCGGCTTTTGGAAAGACGTTGTATGATTATTCTTTGAACACACACAGTTCCTGCAGCAGGATACATGTTTTCATGTAGTTCTTTATTAAACATGTAGGTAATTATAAACATATTTTAAACAAATCTGCATGGTCAACTGTTAACTGGTTTTACTCTCAAAGCACTGGTGAGTCGGAGAAAAGGTTCCAGTTATTATGGGAATGTTACTGCCAGAGTCTCTGAAGACACGAAGTCCTCATGGTGGTCTCTGGGTGTATGATAATGCTGTGATGTCTCCTCTAGAGTCAACATGAAGTCCTCATGGTGGTCTCTGGGTGTACGATAATGCTGGGTGTATAATAATGGTCTGATGTCTCCTCTAGAGTCAACATGAAGTCCTCATGGTGGTCTCTGGGTGTATGATAATGCTGTGATGTCTCCTCTAGAGTCAACATGAAGTCCTCATGGTGGTCTCTGGGTGTATAATAATGCTGGGTGTATGATAATGCTCTGATGTCTCCTCTAGAGTCAACATGAAGTCCTCATGGTGGTCTCTGGGTGTATGATAATGCTGTGATGTCTCCTCTAGAGTCAACATGAAGACCTCATGGTGGTCTCTGGGTGTATAATAATGGTCTGATGTCTCCTCTAGAGTCAACATGAAGTCCTCATGGTGGTCTCTGGGTGTATAATAATGCTGGGTGTATGATAATGCTCTGATGTCTCCTCTAGAGTCAACATGAAGTCCTCATGGTGGTCTCTGGGTGTATAATAATGCTGTGATGTCTCCTCTAGAGTCAACATGAAGACCTCATGGTGGTCTCTGGGTGTATCTGATGTCTCCTCTATAATGGGTGGTCTCTGGGTGTATGATAATGGTCTGATGTCTCCTCTAGAGTCAACATGAAGTCCTCATGGTGGTCTCTGGGTGTATGATAATGCTGTGATGTCTCCTCTAGTGTCAACATGAAGACCTCATGGTGGTCTCTGGGTGTATGATAATGGTCTGATGTCTCCTCTAGAGTCAACATGAAGTCCTCATGGTGGTCTCTGGGTGTATGATAATGCTGTGATGTCTCCTCTAGAGTCAACATGAAGTCCTCATGGTGGTCTCTGGGTGTATGATAATGGTCTGATGTCTCCTCTAGAGTCAACATGAAGTCCTCATGGTGGTCTCTGGGTGTATGATAATGCTCTGATGTCTCCTCTAGAGTCAACATGAAGTCCTCATGGTGGTCTCTGGGTGTATGATAATGCTGTGATGTCTCCTCTAGTGTCAACATGAAGACCTCATGGTGGTCTCTGGGTGTATGATAATGCTGTGATGTCTCCTCTAGTGTCAACATGAAGTCCTCATGGTGGTCTCTGGGTGTATAATAATGGTCTGATGTCTCCTCTAGAGTCAACATGAAGTCCTCATGGTGGTCTCTGGGTGTATAATAATGGTCTGATGTCTCCTCTAGTGTCAACATGAAGACCTCATGGTGGTCTCTGGGTGTATAATAATGGTCTGATGTCTCCTCTAGAGTCAACATGAAGACCTCATGGTGGTCTCTGGGTGTATAATAATGGTCTGATGTCTCCTCTAGAGTCAACATGAAGTCCTCATGGTGGTCTCTGGGTGTATGATAATGGTCTGATGTCTCCTCTAGAGTCAACATGAAGACCTCATGGTGGTCTCTGGGTGTATAATAATGGTCTGATGTCTCCTCTAGAGTCAACATGTCCTCATGGTGGTCTCTGGGTGTATGATAATGGTCTGATGTCTCCTCTAGAGTCAACATGAAGACCTCATGGTGGTCTCTGGGTGTATGATAATGGTCTGATGTCTCCTCTAGAGTCAACATGAAGACAACATGGCTGCCTTCCTCTCTGCTGCTGATCACACTGATGAGCTGTGTGTCTCTTCAGGAGAGCAGGAAGCCCAACTTTGTCCTGATCATGGTGGATGACCTGGGGATTGGAGACCTGGGCTGCTATGGCAACACGACTCTGAGGTGAAACATGTTGGACTGATAGAGTGGTTAGTCTGTCTAGGAGCGACCTTTGACCCTGCTGACTGCTACTTCTGGAGCTCTGGATAATGAATAACTGTGCGTTTTCTGCTATGACGTATTTAACTGTCAGTGTGGAGATATCTATCTCTGAGGTAGCAGCCTCTCTAAAATGTCATGAAGGTTAACAGGTTTAGTTTGAATTCAACAACGACATTTAGAATAAATGAACCTATAAACATTTCCTTTCAGAAGTTCTTTTTCATCCCTAGTGACAGTAGATTCTGTGGATTGTCCAAAATAACTGGGAAAATGATTTTAGACAGAAGTTTCTGTTTTGTTCAGATAACTGAAAACCCAGATAATTCAAATGAAAAGGCCAGCCTGGCTCTAAAAAATACTTCCCTGGATAAATAATAGAACCAAGGTTTAAATCTGAATGGCTTATTGTAGCAAACAAAACAAAGAAGTTTGCTGCCTTTGTTGACATCTTTTATTTGACGGGAAATTATTTGTAATTTTTGTATTTATGCAAATAAGGTATTCAAAAAGTCATGTTTTGCCATTGATTTGGAAACGTATGTATTGTATTAGCACTAGCACTGTGAAACTGAAACCCAGATACCCAGGCCTGGCACGTGAGGCTTTTACTGTTTGAAAGAACAGAGCCTTTAAACAGCATTACATTCTTACATTTGCACAGTCATGTGACTGTTGATGAATTATGTTTTGCAGGACCCCCAATATAGACCAGCTGGCAGAGGAGGGGGTGAAGCTGACCCACCACATCGCCGCAGCGAGCCTCTGCACCCCCAGCAGGGCGGCGTTCCTCACCGGACGATACCCGATACGATCAGGCCAGTAAAAAGAAGTCTGTACTGACTGACACAGTGCTTCATGTTGGTCTGCAGTACGTCCACACCTCACTACAGAGACGTTCAACACAGATCACACAGATCTCTACTTCCAGCAGATATAGTATTCTAAGAAGGTCCATATGCAGCACACTGCAGTCACACACACATCAAACATTCTTTTTGTTTCCACGCTCAAGTGCTTTGTGATTTTAAAGAAGAAGTGACGTTCCTGAACTGTCATGTGGTTTAGAGTATGTTTCCTCTCCAACAGGTGTCGCTGGTTATCAAAGGCCTGGTGTCTTTTTGTTTAACGCAGCCTCCGGAGGTCTTCCCAGCCAAGAGGTCACCTTTGCTACTGTTGTAAAACAGCAGGGCTATGAGACAGCTCTTATCGGTAAATATCATTTATCCATGAATTCACAAGTTCTGAAATGTGGATATGTGTTATGTGCCAAAGGTTTTCGGCTGCTTGTTAACAACACATTATGACTCATCAGATCTGTTGTTCAGCTTCAGGGCTGTGGAATCTTGGGAATGTCGTTAGGAGCACTAAATGATTCTTCACTCTGATGTTTAGGAGCAGCAACATGTATTATAATTCAATTTAAATTGTGTTATCAATGTAGTGTTACGTAGTTAAGAGTTTAATAATAGTTTAAAGCTAACCAGTCAGGAATGACAGTTTTTACAATACTAATACAATACCAATACCTGACATTTAATGTAGCTCATCACATATATGGAGTGCTCAGGTTTATCACTAACAGGAGTGAGTCATGGTTGGCCTTTGGTGTGAAGACGTGTTCACATGCAGCAGGCTGGGCTCATCCACAGTCGTAGCTTTAACTACCAAAAATAATGTGCTGTCATTCGTAGATATCCCACAGAATGTTTTTTTATGTTATCCACGTCCTTTATACGTCCTGAACGAGGACGTATAAATATCACACAGCGGGGGGGCGGGGAGGTGGATTGGTCCAATAAACAGAGATCTTTTATCCAGGAGACCACAGTCGGTTCCCCGAGTGAAACCAGAAGTCAATGTTGATGTTTTTGTCACGTAACTTGCGTACTTCAGTGAAGCCACTTCCACTTCCGTCCATGAACCAGTGGGTGGCGTCACCATGACAACGTCCAACAGGTTGAATTTTCATATTCACATTTAGCTCAGAATGTATCCTGCTTGGTAGTCATGAAGGGCTCTGACTCACAGCAGATGTTAACGTCAATGTTTTTACACTGTTATGACACCAGCATTCACTTATCTTACTTTAGTTTTATTTTCCTCTCTTGTTTCCAGGAAAATGGCACCTGGGCCTTAACTGTAAGAGCCGTGGCGATCACTGCCACCACCCCAGCATCCACGGCTTTAACTACTTCTTCGGGATCCCCGTGACCAACCTGCGAGACTGCCAGCCTGGACATGGCACTGTTTTCCAGATCCATAAGTATTTACCGTACAGGACTCTGGTCATTGTCCTGGTCACTGCCGCCTCGCTCCACTACCTGGGCCTCATCGTCATACGCAGAGGGCTGATCCTGGGTCTGCTGTCTCTGCTGGCCGTGCTCACAGGGCTGATAGCAGGATTCATCATGATGATGCCGTACCTCAACTGTGTCCTCATGAGGAACCACAGAGTCGTGGAGCAGCCGTTCACATCTGAAAACCTGACACAGAGGATGACTCATGAGGCGGTGGACTTCATGGAGAGGTACATTACAGCTGATCCTCAGTCAGTCCTCTTCATGCTCTTGTTTAAGGATCAAACTTGCATTCTTTTTTACAGTTTCCAAAATGCTCTGCACCTGGTACTTGAATTATTAAAGCAGCAAATTTAGAAACAAAAAAAAAATGAAATGAATAGACCAAACGATTAATCTAATTATGTGGACTTTAATCGGCAGACTTATTGATAATGAAATGAATTGTTGGTTGCAGCCCTATTCCATTCTATTTGTTTTCATGCTAGTAATTCAACTGTCTCTGCAGGAACTCCGCCGGGCCTTTCCTACTCTTTTTCTCCTTCATCCAAGTGCACACAGCCATGTTTGCCTCAGCAGCGTTCAGAGGAACGAGCCGCCACGGCCTCTATGGGGACGCGGTCCATGAGGTGGACTGGAGCGTAGGTAGGTCACCAGAGTCTCTTATTAAGCAAAGGCTCGTTCATTTGCTGGTCTCTGCAGTTTTTATAAAGGTGTAAAAACCTGATGCTTTCACCACCTTAAGGAGCATTTTCATCTTCATTTTCACAAACCATGCAACCCCTTTCACAATAGGCCTTATCTTTAAACCATGAGAGCGAATTAGAGCGTAAAGGAACGTTCCTGACTGTTTTACTGCCATTTACCTATCAGCATATATTATGTTACATCGGTAAGCCATCCTTTTTGAAGAGATAAACCTTTGATAAATCACAACATTGTTTCATGGTGTACTGCAGATATGAATGTTGAGTAACAGACCATGAAAGAAATTCTGGAAACTTACTTGGCAACACAAATAAATAACATCTCCTGCGACCCACATGTGAAAAACGCTTTAGTGAGTTTTTAGTACAGCAGCAAGAGAGCTGGGCTAAGAAACAAGTGTTCCATAGAGGCCAGACTGAGAAATGAGCAAAGCATTGATCAGTTTTCACCGGAATGAACGGGACTATCAGCAGGAAGGTCTATGTGGGAGGAGTCAAAATAAACTACTTCTAGTATAATGAAGGAACATCATGGGATCTGTATGTGTTTTAGATTCTTTGGAACAGAGGAAGAAGATCTTTGGATACACACAGTAATCAATATGTTTTTTCAAATGAGCCTAAATATGTACATTGTGTTAGACAGCGCCCCCTGTGGCCACAAAGAATAACGGTTTCAATATCATTTATTTGTATAGCTCAAAATCACAAGTTTACAAATAATAGCCAGTATGAATAGGAGGAAGAACTGCAGGTTTGTGCTTGTGAGTTTGTTATCAGTGTTGGTGGATTTGGACCAGAAGGCCGCTGTGTGTGTTTGTGAGAACCCCACAACGCCACAACTGGATGATTATACCGGGGCAGATTATTATTATATTCCTTTATTGATTCTGGCTCAGTCCAGTTACACCCAAGGGAAGAATTCCTGAGATGGCTGTAAAATGCTCATTTTGGTGTAATGGAGGCCTGCAGTGACCATTTTAGTCTATATATCCTATTTCTTTCTATCTTATTTCTATAATTTTTATCTCATTTTAGTTTTGTATCTTCTTATCTTGTGTATCTATGGCATTCTAACCCTGTTTTTATGTTTATTCAGTGTCTTTTCTTTTATTTTAAAGCCCTCTGTGCCGCATTTCTTGTATGAAAGATGTTATACAAACAAAGTTCAATATAAGTATGAGTATTTTTATATGAACTCACAGTAATTGTTTCATTTCAGTTTAATTGGAATACAGAAGCCATAAAAAAGGTCTCTTAACATTTGCAGTGTGTATTGTATCTGTTCTCAGGTCAGATCATGCAGACTCTGGACAGACTGAAGCTGACAGAAACCACTCTGGTTTACCTGACCTCAGACCAGGGGGCTCACGTGGAGGAGATCTCTGCCACGGGGGAGGTCAACAGAGGATGGAATGGAATATATAAAGGTACAGCATGACGACAAACAGACATTCTTTAGGATTTTTATTTTGCGTTTCAGTCAGGAGGCTAACAGCAAAGGTTTAATCATTTAGGTTGGTGTTGTGGCTCTGGAAAAAATCTGAGCAATTCTTGAATGTCTCAATGTCTGAAATGAGGCAGCAGTGTAGCAGCGAGGACGTAAAGCTCAGCTTTAGATTCAGACTGAATGAGCACCACCTGTTGTGACAGACATAAACTGAGGGAGTATGGACCTTAGTATGGAAACTAAGGACTTCTGTGCCTTCTTGCTCCATTAAACCAGAAACATTACAAAGAAACACATACAAAGAGAAATGAGTTGGCCAAGAGCCACCACTATTTGAATTAAAGGATTAGAACATGTTCACATTGATTGACAGGTCGTTTTAGTCATGTAAAACTTGCCTATACTTTATCAGTTGCAAAACAAAAACAATGCTCTCATCTGTAAATTAAACTCACTATTCAGTCAATGCCTTTAAATATTTCTATCAGTGAAAGTCACAAAACTATTTACATTCCATATCACTTTCTCAAATGTTTCACTAAACACAGTCCACACCACTCACCATCTGTTAGCTACAAACACAACTTCTTAAACGGCCCATCCTTAAAAGTCGTTTTGAGTCTGATGAGGCTTCCACATTGGTATATCTTTCTTAAAGAAAGTAATACCACAACAGGTTTTAGTTTGGTTTATGAATACTAATTACTCTGGAAATCTTCAACTGCGTACAAACTACTACTCTGAAATTAGTACCATATCGCATGTTTACAACCAGGAAACTATAAGGAGATTATTATTATTATTAGGAAAAAGCAATGTTACTTTAAAACAATAATTCTAGACCATCATAAAGCATTAAAATCAAAATAAGAATCTTTTCTTTTTTCACATGTCAGACTAGTGGTGACCTGGTTTGTTCTGAGAGCAACAGGATCTTGTCATTGATTTGACATTGACTGCTACAGAAAGGTGATGGTGCAGATTCAGATGGATGTAATGGTTCTGTTTGGACTGAGCAGACCTGATTAAACGAGCACTTTGGTTTTATTAACCCCAACTATAACCCTAAGCAGCCAGCGTGAAGTGACCAGTCTTCAGAATCAAGTTGTCCCTTTGCTCATCAACCCAGAGCCAGACCCGACATGCTGAGTCATTCTAGCTGGATCACAACTGCTTTCATGACTCCGTGTTCTTCTGATTTTTGCTCTGAGCAGCAGGGAAGTCCACAAATTGGGAAGGAGGGATCCGGGTCCCGGGAATCCTGCGCTGGCCGGGTAACATCCCCCGCGGCAGAGAGGTCCACGAGCCCACCAGCAACATGGACCTGTTTCCTACGGTGGTGCAGCTGAGCGGAGTCCCAGTCCCAGAGGACCGGTGAGGCTGCACGGCAGTGAGACAGCTCCACCTCCACCTGTCAGTCAAAACAAGTGCATCCTGAGATCTAGGTCACATTTAAAGAGAGAGAATGTGAGCGATGTGAACAGGTAGAGGGGGTGTTTAAAGGAACCCAGATCTGCCGTTATGGTCCACAGTAAGGAGCCTGGAGTGTAGAAAGGCAGGAGGGCCCATGTTCCAGAGAGTTTTGTAGATTAGAAGTTTGAGATGGATGTTCTACAGGGAGCGAGAGTGTGTGTACATACTACTCAGACAAAGGACTACAACGTTCTGGCAGCAGCATGCTCACAGCTTATATAAACTACTAATGAAGATCCTCCACAGGTGTGCTCTCAGCAGGAGTCACCTGACGACATTACACACAGGTGTGACACTCCTGTCAACTAGAGAGAGAGAGAGAGAGAGAGAGCGAGCGAGCAAAGCAGGCACACAGCATTCATATTATGAGGAGACTGAAATAATAAATAAAACACTTATAAACACTCACACAGGGATGGAACTGTGATAGTATGAAGGGTGAGAAGATGAGGAACTCCTGATGGACAGGTAGGTCCTTACATGGTAGCTCAGAGATATGACTGACTGTTGACTTCCTGTCTTCTGGTCTCTAGGGCGATAGATGGTCATGACCTCATGGATCTGATTCAGGGGAGAGTCGAAAGGTCCACCCACGAATTTCTGTTTCATTATTGCAACATCCACTTGAACGCAGTCCGATGGCATCCCCAAAACAGTAAGTCCTAATCATCTTCAATCAGATGAACAAAAAGAAATAAACAGTTTATGAACTTCATGTGCACACAGCTGTAAAGAAATATGCCATTGTTTATTTTATACAAACACTGTACAGTATAGGTTTCTCTTTGAAGCACAAATGGGTTAAATAACACCAAATTAATTTTTAGACTTAGGAAATACTATGTACTGTACTACTACTACTGCAGTACTTCTGCTTCCAGTCTATAGGGTTTATCACAACAGCTATTATTTGCCTTTTGGCAGTGAAAATTCAGATCACAAAACATCAAACCCCAAAATGACAAAGTGTCTTAACATCCATGCTGATCTCTCTATGAAGACATATATTAACATCACAGAATTCATAGAACCGTACATACTCTCCTTTGGAATTGTAATTAGAAAACAGATTGAGAGCGTGCAAGCGTCAACGCAGCAAAGTGTATGATGAAAATGATCATTCATTTAAAACTATTTATAAGATTTGAGCTGTTGGTTTCAGCACATGGTGGAATTTAATTTGCTGATCCATTGTGTCAATGTTGCTCCTGAAGGCCATCGGTGTGGACTGGATGTGAATGAATGTTAGTTAGAGTCTGATGGTGGCACCTTGATGGTAGCCTGTCATCAGTGTGTGAATGGGTGAATGATATGTAACGCTTTGGAGAAAAGCGTCTGCTAAATGACTGTAATGTAATGTAATGTAATGTTTATCTTCTTTTATAGTAATAGAGCAGTGATGTCATCTTTACTTTACTCAGATGCACTTAAACATCTGAGACGTGATCTAAAACCTCTCACATCCAATCTACTGAGAACACTACTTTGATAAAGTGGATTATGTGGATGATCTATCTGCAGATAATTTAAACTGTGGTTAATATTTAAGTGTAGAAAGAAACAAGAAGTTTCATTTCATGTTTCTTTAGGTAGCTCAGTGTGGAAAGCCTTCTACTTCACACCAAACTTCTACCCGGAGAACGAGACGGCGTGCTTCCACACACATACCTGCTTCTGCTCAGCAGACTACGTCACCTACCACGATCCTCCACTGCTCTTCGACCTCACCAGGGACCCGTCAGAGACCACGCCGCTGACCCCCGACACCGAGCCGGCCTTCCACTCCGTCCTGGCGGTGATGGACGAGGCTGTGGAGACGCATCGGAGGTCGGTGAAGCCTGTGGAGAGCCAGATGTCCACATGGAACCTGGTGTGGAAGCCCTGGCTGCAGCCCTGCTGCTCCACCCTCACACAGCTCTGTCAGTGCCAGCAGGATGGAGAGGGTGTAGTCGGGGACAAAACAGAGGATCATGTAAGCGGTTAACAGTGCAGACCAGAAAAACACTGTTGTTAGTCCAGGTCATTCACCTGAATCATGGAGATCCATATTGTTTTTGAAAATCGCTGAAGTGACTTTTGTGTGAATGAAAGTCTTTGACATGTGAGAGAGAAGTGAGATGGTTTGATTCCCTGAAACCTGAGCGTATAAAGTACGCTGACCTCTGCCTTACAGAACAACGCATTACAGATAACATGACAGACTGTTTAAAGCCACCTTACTGATATGTTATGGTCGCTAAACTAGCTAGCATAAGCTAACTTCATAGCATTTCTAAACTCAGTTACCACATTAAAATGTAAACAAGTACATTTTCAAAAGGACGGTTCACATTTAAGGTGCTTAATATTTGAGTATTTCTATTTTCTGCTACTTCATACTTATACTCCACTACATCTCAGAGGGAAATAGTGTACTTTATACTGCACTACTTTTATGTTACTTTGTAAAAGTTGTAGATTCAGATTAACAATACAAATAAATCAATAAACAAATTGTGATGGGCTTTATTGGTCTATATATATACAGCGGGTAAAATAAGTATTGAACACGTCATTATTTTTCTCAGTAAATATATTTCTAAAGGTGCTATTGACATGAAATTTTCACCAGATGTCAGTAACAACCCAAGTAACCCATACATACAAAGAAAACCAAACTAATAAGTTCAGAAATTAAGTTTTATGTAATCAAATGGAATGACACAGGGAAAAAGTATTGAACACATGAAGAAAGGGAGGTGCAAAAAGGCATGGAAAGCCAAGACAGCAGCTGAAATCTATCAGTAATTAGAAAGCAATCCTGCCCCTTGTCAGTGCAAATGAATATCAGCTGGTTCAGTCCCAACTGATGGCCTATAAAAAGGTGTCTCATTACCAAGGTGTCACACAAGAAACATCTCATGATGGGTGAAAGCAAAGAGCTCTCTCAAGACCTTCGCAACCTTATTGTTGCAGAACATACTGATGGCATTGGTTACAGAAGGATTTCTAAACTTCTGAATGTTCCAGTGAGCACTGTTGGGGCCATAATCCGGAAGTGGAAAGAACATCATTTCACCATAAACCGGCCACGACCAGGTGCTCCTCGCAAGGTTTCTGACAGGAGTGAAAATAATTATCAGAAGAGTTGTCCAAGAGCCAAGGACCACTTGTGGAAAGCTTCAGAAAGACCTGGAATCAGCAGGTACAATTGTTTCAAAGAAAACAATAAGTAATGCATCAACCGCCGTGGCCTGTATGCACGCTCACCACGCAAGACTCCATTGCTGAAGAAAAAGCATGTTGAAGCTCGTTTAAAGTTTGCTGCACAACATTTACACAAGCCTGTGAAATACTGGGAGAATATAGTCTGGTCAGATGAGACCAACATGGAACTCTTTGGATGCCATAATACGCACCATGTTTGGAGGTCAAATGGCACTGCACATCACCCCAAAAACACCATACCAACAGTGAAGTTTGGAGGTGGAACATCATGGTGTGGGGCTGGTTTTCAGCATACGGCACTGGCAAACTTCATATAATTGAAGGAAGGATGAATGGAAAAATGTACCGAGACATTCTTGATAAAAATCTGCTGCCATCTAGCAGGATGATGAAGATGAAACGAGGGTGGACATTTCAGCAAGACAATGATCCCAAACACTTTTCCCTGTCATTCCATTTTATTACACATAACTTAATTTCTGAACTTATTTGTTTGGTTTTCTTTGTATGTATGGATTACTTGGGTTGTTACCGACATCTGGTGAAAATTTCATGTCAATAGCACCTTTAGAAATATATTTACTGAGGAAGATGGGGACGTGTTCAATACTTATTTTACCCGCTGTATGTATGTGTATATATCTCTCTAATACTTACCTTTTCTAAATTAAAAGAATATCCTTACCACACAGTAGCACTTACCTACCAAACTGTGAAAAGATTACCAATACCTACCTGTTGGGTCGCAAAACTGGACCAGCTTCCTGCTTCTGGAAAAAATGAATAAAACATTATAACAAAGGACTCAATTAACATTTTTTTCTAACTTGGTCTCCTTTATTACTCAGTCTCTCTATTCAGGGGTATTTTCCTCCTCCTTTTATCCGTTTATTCATGATTGTTCATCTGTTCCATTTTATTGTTCTTATTCTTTTATTTCTCCTTTCTTTGGGGTGGATCAGGGTTTCCCTAACCCTTCAAAGTGCTTCCAAATTCTCATCTATGAGAATTTGGAAGCACTTCCTAACCCATAACTCTTCACAAGAAGCACACAGGGACATGGGACCAAGTCCATTCTACTCAGCTCCCTCTAAATGGTATGCACACAAAATGTGGTGTTTTTTTTTTTTTTTATACTTTAGTTTTTATTGAGTTTTTAGCACATCTCAACTACACATAGTAAGATCAACTTGCAGATGTTAATTCAGTGCAGATAAAACAAACATACAGTAATGTACAAACAATTATAACAAAAACAAACAAAGACGGAGCCTGTGGGAAAACGTGTTTGTAGATAAAAAGATGAAATACATACCTATGTAAAGATTAAGCGCAGCTCAAGTAGCTGCCTTACACTTGAATGCAAACAGACTGAGCCAGTGTCCTTAAAGTTCGTCTAAGTAAAGTATCCACTTCTGCCATCTCTTAGCATACAAATCTAACCTCAAACGTATCACACAAGTCAGTCGTTCCATTGTCCTTATTTCCTGAATGACATCAAACCATTGTTGCTGTTTAGGTGAATCAGGTTTATACCAGCTTCTAGTTATGGTTTTCCTTGCTGCTGTAAGGAGTACCTTTACCAAGTATCTGTCCCTCTGTAGAGTAACCAGTGAAATGAAAATGTGGTGTTTTTAGCTGCATGGGTACATCATCAAGCACACTTCCAAGCTTGCACCAAACTTCCACTTCCAGGTTCCAATTCCAACATAGGGAGTCAATGGCAGCCACATCAAAGGAAGGTCCTAGAGACTCACGGATGGTACCAATCGATCTGCAATGGCCTCATTAGTGGGCATAGAGACCAATCACAAGACAGGAAGCACCTAGGGACATGGGACCACTTCCAGCCTCTAGCTTGCAGACCAAGCTTCAGCTCTCTAGCTCCCTCTGTTGTCGAAATATGAGCCTTCAAAGTGCTTCCAAATTCTCATCTATGACCAGACATCATAGATGATAATTTGGAAGCACTTCCTAACCCTTCATAACACACTTTTCGAAGCACATACAGACACAGAATTTACTTTTCAAATTCAATATTTATTTTCAGAACATTATTATAAACATTATTAGAAACAGTATTAGAAAGATAAGAAACATTATTAGAACATTTTTTTAAACATTTTTGAACATTCAAGGTGCAAAACTGCTGACTTTAACATTTATATTAAAATTAACTGACATGGGAACGTGCACAAACAGGGTTTCTTACAACTGGGTGTCTGCCAGACACCCAGGAGTCTGCTCAACCGGGTTGTCTGCCAGACATCCGGGACTCTCCTCAATGACGGTCCAACACCTTCCCAAGATCCTTGGCTTAACTGGGGTAATGTTCTCGGTTTTCACCTGAGGCACTGAGGCCTGTACAGGGAAATCAGTGGAAGGGTCAGTTGGGAACAATTAGGGTTTTGCAGTCAGTAGTGCCCTCATCCAGGCGGCGGAGTACAACCCGGCACTTCACCATTGGAGGTGTATCTAACGGGAAAGATAAACTCCTCTTTGCAGATGGGCAGGGGTGAGGCGGGAATATCTTCAATCACTTCTCTACGCTTGGACGTAGTGTTGCTTTTGGCATAGGCTTTTTTTTTGTCCTCGGAAGACAGTGATGACTCACTAAATTCAGTTTCGCTGCGCCTCCTGTTCCTCATGTGATTCATCAGTAGACTCTTCAGCCGAGTCTTCCTGACTAGGGTCTTCCTGACTAGGGTCTTCATGACTAGGGTCTTCCTGACTAGGGTCTTCATGACTAGGGTCTTCAGATTCGTCATGACTTGCCTTCAGCAGGGCCTCCATTCTCAGTTTCCTGGTCCTGAACCCTGTCTCCTTATCTGGCAGAGCCACGTAAAATCGTTCGGCGGTCCGGACGTCATGGCACATTGACTTGGCCACCTGCTCCTTCCCCTCCGCTGTCAGGAATCGGTTGGCCTGCAAAATAAGAACAAAAGAATAAAACGCTTGTGTTTTTCTTTGTAGCCTAGAAATTTTGACCGTCAACATGAGAAAGAACTTGAAGTTATGATATGAACTGCTTACTTGGGTGGAGACACTGCTGCGACCCTTATTAAAGGTTATATCCCCCTTCATTCCAGCATCCTTCCAGGCCGCTCTGAGGTAGTCGACTGGCTTCTCGATCTGGCGGCCTTCGAAAGTGTGAAATACTAGAAAAGCACTTTACAAGTAGAGTCCATCTACCGTTTATAATGAGATGGATCAAGCAGCAAAGGGCTGTTTGTCAATCATCTCCAGACAGAATGTCCTCAGAGCTCAAAGGTCCTGCACGTTATCGGCACCTCTTTGTCTTCATCGTGTTTAGGAAAGCAAAGTTAAATGTAGAAGTCTACAGACATTATATGGACTTAGTTAAGTTAGTAGATTTCACCAAACAGACCAACAAAGGAAACACTCACTGTTGATTTTTTGAATAACTATTATTTAATAAAAACTAAAATCCCAGGGAATAAATCAAATGAAGTGTTACTCTGCTGTCTTGGAGTCAGTTCTTTCCATGATGACTTGGGACCGTCAGCTGGTCCAGTCCTCCCTCTTCAGGAAGCTCACAGCATCACTGAAGCCTTCTCCACATAAAGACTGCATGCTGCAGCTCGACGGAGGGAACAGAGCCCGGTTCAGACGTTTGATGTTCTCCACGGAGAACTGAGGGAACCGAAGGAAACACTCCATTTACATCTGTAACTGTGAGACACTGTTTGCACTAAAAGTAACACAGAGTATTTATTTATAAAGAGAATTAAAAACGGATATAGACCGGCTGTGTGTTCTCAAACATGTTCAGGACATAAATCACAAATACTCGAATTGAAACAGAGTTGGTTATCATGAACTTCACTGTACATTTTATTTATAAATCAGCTGTTTTTACATTTAGAGACTTTGTAAACCTGAAACAAGACAAAATATATTTAGTGATTCAGTAAACCAAGTTGAACTTTGTATGATTACAAAACAAAGAATAGAACAAATACGTATCAACAGATAAAGGAGTCAATTTGTGAATGGTGTACAAAGAAAGTGAAAATGTGTAACACTAAACAGTTAAAAATATATATGTAAAATACAAGGATTAACTAAGTAATGACATTAGTGTGCATTCAAATGTCTATTTAAGATCTCTGGGGACGTATAAGCCTATGTGGCAGGAACTGAATAACACAAAAGGATACGCCTACTTTAGGATTTATCTAAAGCTGATGATTATTAATCTATAAGCAGGAATATTTAAGTGCACATTCATATTGAAAGAAAAAAAAAACAGTATAATCACAGATGTGGATTATATCTCAAGAGGACGTCAATGGAAGAGAGGTCATCAGAAGGTCAAAGACCAACATGTCCCAGCACGCTCATCATTACATATCTGTTAAAGTATGTTATTCATAACTGGGTGTTATTAAACATGTGAGCTCATCATATCTGTTAAAGTATGTTATGACCATTTCTGTGAGTAGATTTATGTCTTCAGAAGGAACCAATGGTCTTTGATTTGTTTTCAAAAGAACACATAACTGCTGACAAAGGTAACACAGAGAACAAAGGCTGTGTGGGCTCATGGGGGGGACAGAAGCCGGTTCTGGAAGTTCCTCCAGCTCCACCCCGAGATGAGAACCATCAGTACAGGAACCTGACTCTGAACCAGAACCTGACTCTGAACCAGAGTCAGGTTCCTGTAACCTGACTCTGTAAAGCTCCTTTCTGGTTTAGACCACAGGAAGCTCTCTACACTCCATGTCACACACACACACACACACACACACACACACACACACACACACACACACACACACACACACACACACACACTGATGGTAGACGCTACCATGTAAGGTACACACACACACTGATGGAAGACGCTACCATGTAAGGTACACACACTGATGGAAGACGCTACCATGTAAGGTACACACACACACTGATGGAAGACGCTACCATGTAAGGTACACACACACTGATGGAAGACGCTACCATGTAAGGTACACACACACTGATGGAAGACGCTACCATGTAAGGTACACACACACACTGATGGCACCATGTAAGGTACACACACACTGATGGAAGACGCTACCATGTAAGGTACACACACACTGATGGAAGACGCTACCATGTAAGGTACACACACACTGATGGAAGACGCTACCATGTAAGGTACACACACACTGATGGAAGACGCTACCATGTAAGGTACACACACTGATGGAAGACGCTACCATGTAAGGTACACACACACTGATGGAAGAGATGCTGATGGAAGATGCATGTAAGGTACACACACACTGATGGAAGACGCTACCATGTAAGGTACACACACACACTGATGGCAGACGCTACCATGTAAGGTACACACACACACTGATGGCAGACGCTACCATGTAAGGTACACACACACTGATGGCAGACGCTACCATGTAAGGTACACACACACTGATGGAAGACGCTACCATGTAAGGTACACACACTGATGGAAGACGCTACCATGTAAGGTACACACACACACTGATGGAAGACGCTACCATGTAAGGTACACACACTGATGGAAGACGATACCATGTAAGGTACACACACACACTGATGGTAGATGCTACCATGTAAGGTACACACACACACTGATGGTAGACGCTACCATGTAAGGTACACACATTGATGGCAGACGCTACCATGTAAGGTACACACACACACTGATGGTAGACGCTACCATGTAAGGTACACACATTGATGGCAGACGCTACCATGTAAGGTACACACACTGATGGCAGATGATGAATTTTACATTTCCAAACATGGGACTTTTATTTTGACACTCTGAATACTCCAAAATACAAATGTGTCAGTCACTGTCAGTTGTTATTATTACAGACCATTGTTTTCTACATTTGTTTTTGAGTGTGTATGTAGTCTGAACAGGTGCCACTGAAATGTATTAATCACTGTAAGAAATAATAGACCAATGTGTTTTGAATAATCTCAAATTCTAGAAATGAAGCCCCTTTAGGTTTGTACAGCGCAGTGAGAAAGTCCGTTACCTGTCCACCATGTAAGGTACACACACACGCTGATGGCAGACGCTACCATGTAAGGTACACACACACACTGATGGCAGACGCTACCATGTAAGGTACACACACACTGATGGAAGATGCTACCATGTAAGGTACACACACACACTGATGGAAGACGCTACCATGTAAGGTACACACACTGATGGAAGACGCTACCATGTAAGGTACACACACACTGTGGAAGGTACACATGTAAGGTACACACACACTGATGGAAGACGCTACCATGTAAGGTACACACACTGATGGAAGACGCTACCATGTAAGGTACACACACACTGATGGAAGACGCTACCATGTAAGGTACACACACACTGATGGAAGACGCTACCATGTAAGGTACACACACACACTGATGGAAGACGCTACCATGTAAGGTACACACACACACTGATGGATGGCAGACAGCTACCATGATGGAAGACGGTACACACACACTGATGGCAGACGCTACCATGTAAGGTACACACACACTGATGGAAGACGCTACCATGTAAGGTACACACACTGATGGAAGACGCTACCATGTAAGGTACACACACACTGATGGAAGATGTACCATGATGGAGGTACACACACACACTGATGGAAGACGCTACCATGTAAGGTACACACACACACTGATGGAAGACGCTACCATGTAAGGTACACACACACTGATGGCAGACGCTACCATGTAAGGTACACACACACACTGATGGCAGACGCTACCATGTAAGGTACACACACTGATGGAAGATGCTACCATGTAAGGTACACACACACTGATGGCAGACGCTACCATGTAAGGTACACACACACTGATGGAAGACGCTACCATGTAAGGTACACACACTGATGGAAGACGCTACCATGTAAGGTACACACACACACACTGATGGAAGACGCTACCATGTAAGGTACACACACACACTGATGGCAGACGCTACCATGTAAGGTACACACACACTGATGGAAGACGCTACCATGTAAGGTACAGACACTGATGGAAGACGCTACCATGTAAGGTACACACACACACTGATGGAAGACGCTACCATGTAAGGTACACACACACTGATGGAAGACGCTACCATGTAAGGTACACACACACACTGATGGAAGACGCTACCATGTAAGGTACACACACACTGATGGCAGACGCTACCATGTAAGGTACACACACACACTGATGGCAGACGCTACCATGTAAGGTACACACACTGATGGAAGATGCTACCATGTAAGGTACACACACACTGATGGCAGACGCTACCATGTAAGGTACACACACACTGATGGAAGACGCTACCATGTAAGGTACACACACTGATGGAAGACGCTACCATGTAAGGTACACACACACACACACACTGATGGCAGACGCTACCATGTAAGGTACACACACACTGATGGCAGATGCTACCATGTAAGGTACACACACTGATGGAAGACGCTACCATGTAAGGTACACACACACACTGATGGAAGACGCTACCATGTAAGGTACACACACTGATGGAAGACGCTACCATGTAAGGTACACACACACACTGATGGAAGACGCTACCATGTAAGGTACACACACACTGATGCCAGACGCTACCATGTAAGGTACACACACACTGATGGAAGACGCTACCATGTAAGGTACACACACTGATGGAAGACGCTACCATGTAAGGTACACACACACACTGATGGAAGACGCTACCATGTAAGGTACACACACACACTGATGGAAGACGCTACCATGTAAGGTACACACACACTGATGGCAGACGCTACCATGTAAGGTACACACACACTGATGGCAGACGCTACCATGTAAGGTACACACACTGATGGCAGACGCTACCATGTAAGGTACACACACACTGATGGCAGACGCTACCATGTAAGGTGTTTCCTGCCCATCAGGACTCCAAACGATTGTATAATATTTATTAAGATAAAACCGGAACCCTTTTGTATGTCGGTCCACCATTCTCAGACCGTTGTGATCACATGTACTCACCATCACGTTCATGTTGGCCAGTCTGAGCTGGGTGTTGAAGCGCCCCCTGTGGACGGGACACACGTCCTGCAGTCCAGAGAAAGGAGACAGAGTGATGGTGCGTCCCGTGGGCAGAATAGGCAGGCTGTCAGTGAACCCTCCATCAATCCATTTCTAATCAAACACAAGCAGAAGACGGTCGGTTGTACAGGTCAGAGAAGGACTCGTTATTAATAACTGTGATATTTAAAAATGAAATACTGATGTGTTAATAATACACATATAATATCATTATGTGTGTGGCTCCAACCATTATCATCCTGATAGAGGGAAACATAAATGCTGGATTATTAAAACCTTTAATAACTGTTACACGTCCAAATGTCTTCTGGCTGAAAACATTACATGAATTTTACCTGACATTTAAAGAATTGTTTTTATTTATATGTAATTACAATATTTCCGTCACTGTCAGAAATTGTGGATGTTTTTTTTAAAACCTCAAATTTTAGAATGAATTTTACATTTCCAAACATGGGACTTTTATTTTGACACTCTGAATACTCCAAAAAACAAATGTGTCAGTCACTGTCAGTTGTTATTATTACAGACCATTGTTTTCTACATCACCTCACATTTCTGAAATAAATCATTTCAAATGACACGCGGCCTTGATGCTTTGTTTTTGAGTGTGTATGTAGTCTGAACAGGTGCCACTGAAATGTATTAATCACTGTAAGAAATAATAGACCAATGTGTTTTGAATAATCTCAAATTCTAGAAATGAAGCCCCTTTAGGTTTGTACAGCGCAGTGAGAAAGTCCGTTACCTGTCCTCTAAACTCCACTGGTTTGAGTCCAGCATAGACGGGAACAAAGCTGCTGGCCAGCAGAGCCTAGAAAGGAAACACAAGAGGTCTATTTACTCAGGAAGTGTTCACTCTTTGACCCCCATGATGAGTCCTCAGCAGAGTTCACTGGACATCTAACATGAGCAGCACTTTATGTAAAGGTCACATTAAAGGGAGACACCGCCCTCTAACCTTGTTAGCACAGGTACTAAGTGAACTTTTCTACTTACACAAGGATGGACTTTGTTAGAGCCATTTTGTGGTCGGCAGTAAAATAAATCGAATCAAACACTAAGCTGTAGAATGAAGGAAACCAAGCATGTAAAATAATCAAACACGTATTAACTGTAAGTGTTTATGTGTAGAGAGCGTGTACCTTTATGAGCTCCTCCCTGGAGGTGAACCTGGATATGATGTGGTTCCTGCCACTTGTGTAGTGTGTTATGGAGACGTGGAGGCGGTCAGAGGCCAGACGGTGAGCCTCACTGGGCAGGATGTCTTCTATCCCCTCCCTGGAGAGAGAACCCACACTGATACTTATTATTCTGCTTTTTAATGCTCACGTCCCCACAGGGCATCATAAGCACTGTGCTTTAATGTAAGCATCATCATCTGTTGACCATATACAAAATCAGTAAAGCAGAACAATGAAGGACGTAACAATGAAGGATGTAACAATGAAGGATGTAACAATGAAGGACGTAACAATGAAGGACGTAACAATGAAGGATGTAACAATGAAGGACGTAACAATGAAGGATGTAACAATGAAGGACGTAACAATGAAGGACGTAACAATGAAGGACGTAACAATGAAGGATGTAACAATGAAGGATGTAACAATGAAGGATGTAACAATGAAGGACGTAACAATGAAGGATGTAACAATGAAGGACGTAACAATGAAGGACGTAACAATGAAGGATGTAACAATGAAGGATGTAACAATGAAGGACGTAACAATGAAGGACGTAACAATGAAGGATGTAACAATGAAGGACGTAACAATGAAGGATGTAACAATGGAGTCTTTACTGACAACATGGAGATTTGTTTCTAAGCTTGCTCGACTGAAGGGCAACACACACTTCCAGCGTGTAATTGAATTCAAATAGCATGCACACTTAATCAAAACACACACGTAAACCAGTCCTGCTTCAGCTCTCAGACTGCCGAGGAGAAGCACAGAGGAGACTCTGTTTGGCCTGAAGGGCCGACGTTGATCTTCACTTCAGGGCTAACCCCATCTCTAAACCCAGCAGATGAGGACATGTGACCTGATGTTGTGTGTTGGGGAGCTGTAGAGTTTATTCAGAGACTAACTGATCCTACACTTATCATCTTTACTGCTCATATCTCCTCTGATCAGAGACGTATCCATATTGGACTGGACATAGTCTCTAATGGGACTCTGTCCAACACGTGAACACCTGGCTGGAAGGGATAGAGCCCTAAAGCATCCCCTGCTTTATGGTCTGTTTGACTCTAAATGGAGCATCATTTACTAAATGAACATCATGCTGTATTGAAGAAGACTTGAAACTAGAGATTGAGACCATAAACTCATGTTTACAATGTTTACTGAGGGAATAAATCAAGAGAGAAGTAGAGTCATTTTCTCATAGACTTCTATACAACCAGAGGAGTCGCCCCCTGATGGACAGCAGAGAGAATGCAGCTTTAACACATGAAGCAGTGACTTCCCTTTAAGAACCGGAGGTTGCTGCCTGTTCCAAAGCAAATGAATGCTGCTGCTGGGTTTTTCATTTTACATTGAACACTTAGTTATACGTAGAGAAGACATGGATTCAAATAAATAGACAAAAAAAAGATAAACATATTCAAGCCAAATGCTAAAATCACATGCTAACACCTGATGAACCCTTGGTGGACAAAGCTCTGTGTGCAGGACAAGAGTTGTACAGCCGGTTTTCAATTAAATGGACTCACAGGGACAATGCAGATATAATGTTTACCATGTAAGTTTATTACAAATCCTGTATTTTGCTACAGGTGTGGTACGACACAGTGTTCAGTGTCATGTGTAATTACCGCAGTGTGAGCATGAAGTCGTATCCCGGGGTGACAGCTCCGAAGCGCTGCTGTCTCACGCTGTCAGCAAACCTGTACGTGAAGTCTTTACAGTCCTGGAGAAGAGAACACACACAGTGGTGACATCACGCCTCATTCAGCCATGCTGCGTTCATGAAGGGTTATTATTATTATCACTAGAACCATATTCACATCTCAGTATGTTGGACCGTTGGTAATCTGTGTCTGGACATAACCTGGAAGACGAACTGAAGGAAGCAGATATTGTAAAACGAGGAACAAAGAGAAAGAACTGTGTGTTGCACTAATGTGTTTATCATGATACAAATGTAAGAGATACAATAAACTGTTGATCCTTGATTTAGTTTCTTCTCCACAACCTAAAATACCACAATGATGCAACTAAACCTGTTTTCTGTCAGCATGTCAGCTGTGTGTTCATTCAGTTCAGGAGATTAAAGTCAGTCCAGTGGCCTTTGACAGTCTTTGTGGATATAACATGACTGAGAATCCTCACAGATACATTTATGAAGCTATGTCTTTATTTAAAATCCAAATGAAGCTATCCATGTATTCTTTAAATATTATCATCTTCAGTTGTTACTTTATACATTTTTTAAGAGCCAGTAAGTGTTACACATTAAGAGGATACATCTTTACTGTTGAGTATCTGAGAACTACAGAAGAGGAAAG
The DNA here is from genome assembly GCF_027596085.1 of Anoplopoma fimbria. Lineage (NCBI taxonomy): Eukaryota > Metazoa > Chordata > Actinopteri > Perciformes > Anoplopomatidae > Anoplopoma > Anoplopoma fimbria. The sequence goes on along the minus strand of NC_072470.1, from coordinate 13,460,862 downwards.
AATACTGCTGATAGTAAAACTATAAGTTACTGTCAGACATCCTGATTTCACTGTGATGCTAAAAGATGTTTCTCTGGTTCCTCAGTAGACCCCTCTGAGACCCCTCAGGTTCCCCCGACCCCCCCGAGGAGGCAAACACTGACCTCCAGCTTCTCAGGAGCCGTGAGCAGCACAGCGGCCACCAGGGCCCCGGCCGAGGCCCCTGCACAGGCCCCGAGGGAGCCCAGCAGCTTGTCCCCGTGGCGGAGAAAGGCCCCCACAGCACCCAGGTGGTAGATCCCCAAGAAACCACATGCAGCAAAGGACAGGTTCAGCACGGTCATCTTCAGCAGCTGCACACACAGACGGGACTCCCAGCATGCAGTAGGGCTGGAGGACCCCTGTTTGTTCTTCAGACGGTAGTTTGT